>NC_050457.1:670923-835685 GCF_903995425.1 Onychomys torridus | reverse complement strand
ATATTAGGAAAAGGTAAAGGGAAGCCAGTGAAGAAACTTCTACATGAGGAATTTCTTACATTCTTTAAGACCAAAGCAAACAAATAGGAAGGAAAAATGCAGGTGCTCATCTCAGTGAAGCTTTTCTTCTGGCAGGCCGTATTCTGAGGGCAAGCTTCCATTTCGTCTTCTCTGAAGCCTCTCGAAAAGGCGTCTGGACCAGTTAATTCTGTAACTTTCCACTGGTTTATGCACCATGCTGAGTTAAACAATGACCAAGTTAAGAAATAAGAATATGTGAACAAGATACAAGCGAGTAAGGATTAAGTGTAGTCCATAGATAATTCCTCAGCTTTCTCATGACAAAATGTTTGAACCCTCCTTTTATTCATCAAACTTTTCACTAAGTCTACAAATTTGTTCTTTGTTCCTTTGCTTCCCCACCTCAGAGCCAAAGCCCTAAAACTTAGGATATGTGTCTTCACCTGCCATTATATAGAATAATACTATTCTTTTGTCTGAAACAAAATGGACACAAACTTCCTGTACTAGTCAGTTCAGGCTACCATCACAATGTCTTACACTGGGTCCCTTAACCATCAGTTTATTTTCTGATACTTTGGAGAATACACATCCCAAATCAGGATACAACTGATTCATCTTACACATCACCTGTGTCTTCACAATGCTGAAGAAAAAGCAACAGCAAGTTCTCAGGTGTCTTTTCTTTAAGGAAACTTACCTCTCATGAGGTCCTACTTTCATGACCTTATCTAAACATGATCACCTCCCAAAGGACCTGTTTCCAACCATCATCACACTGAGGATTATGCTTTCAAGCCCATAATCACCAAGAATTCTCTACTTTCTCCTCAAGCTTGCTCTAATGTCCTATTCCCCCACTTATTCTAAGCTCCTCTGCTATTTTACAGTCAGTATTGTCCCCACTTTGGACACTCAAATATTTGTTATGGAACACTGTCCTCTGGGCATGACATCACCTTACCGTTTTCAACTTTCAGCCTCTATTCACAAGCTTGGATGAACTGTCAGTCATGAAGAGAGAATAGGGAAGGCTTACAGAGTCCCATCCTTCCTAAAGATGTGTGAGCACTTCATGATTCCTACAGAAGACATGCTTCTCCAGTGGGGTAGCTACTCATAAATTACCCATGCCCTGTGCCATTACTTAAATTCATTAGTTCACCAAGTTAGACTTGGGTAGAATTGCTTCTTAGGTCTGTCATAGGTGCATTATTTTGGATGAATAGACAAATATTTCTTTTCCCCCAAGGAAGAGTTCACACAACTTTCAACATAATGTTTGGCATCTATTTTTATCATATATGTATAATACACTTCATAGCTGTATTTATTTTTAAGTTAAAACTTTTTGTGGAGAATTTTAGATACACATAAAAGCAGAGTGATGAGGAAGTACTAAGGCTTAATAATTATAAACTCAAGACCAACTTCTTTTCATTCACTCACCTCCATCACCAAATAGGTGGACCAAATCTTAGTCACAACATTGCACTAATGTTTCAAGTATTTCAGTATATCCCTAGGAGAATTTTTAGATGTAATTTTCTAATTAACAGTTAAGATAAAGGGGTGTAGAAAAAGAAAGGAACATAGTTCTGGTGTGTTGAATTTGCCTCATTGCAGTAACAAAACACTTAACAAAAAGCAAACTTAAGGAAACAAGAGTATATTTTGGCTCACAGTTTGAATATGGTTCATCTTCACATGCAAGCCATGGCAACAGAAGCTTGTGGGAGCTGGTGGCATTGCATCCATAGTCAGGAAACAATGTTTGGCTCACTTACTCCTTTTTATTCAGTCCATGATCCCACCCCACAGAATGGTGCCACCTACAGTTAAGGTATTCCCACCTCAATTAAGCGAATCTAGATAGTCTCTCAAAGGTGTTCCCAAAGCTGACTTAATTTAGGTATTCCCTTACCTGTGTGCTCTGTGGCTTGCCTCCTAGGTCAGTAGTTCTCAACCTTCCTAATGCTGTGACTCTTTAATAGTGGTCCCTAAATCTCTACCATTTGTCCTACTTCTTATCCTGAACCCAGGACCCACATTTTAGTGTCTGATTGTATGACTACCTGCACATTGTTTCCATATATTTTAAATTCAGTGTATTCAGACCTCATATTTTTTAGTTCCACATATCTAGTCCTGTTTCTGTTGTCCTTATATCTTGTCCCAGAGCATCTCAAAGAATCCACTTGCTAAATAAGAAACTTTGAAATCAGTTTTGATTTTAAACTTTCTCTCGCCATCTGGAATAGGCATGTTTGTGGCTACCCAGAATCTACAGAACATATGTTGCATAATCAAAGATGTTCTCATACTATGAGTCATTCTTCTCTAAAGTGAAATCAGTGAGGACTCGGGGCTTTGGGTTTGCTTTTCTTTAGGGTTGGAGAACTAGGTGTGTAGCTTGGAGTAGGCTGTCCAGCTATCAATGGTCACCTTTAATGTGATGTGCACTGCCCCAGATTTTCAGTTTCTGTGGGAAAGATTCTCTGGTATAGTTTGAACACAGCTCCAGGATTGTGACCTCCAAGACTTTCTGATCCTAGGAAGAACATGACCTGTGAAATGTCCTTCCTTAGTTCCTTTTCTGCTTCAATTAACTTCAGGTGAGCCTTGATGCCTGAGTTGTCTCACTTTCCCAAACTCAGATACTAATCCCTGTCTTCTAGATAAACAGAACAGTCCAACAGTTCCTCTTTTCTTTCTCATTGTCTTGGTCTTAGTTTCATTGCCTGATTTTGCTCCCAGGCTCCCTTGCTTTAGCTCACTGTACAATTTATATTCTTTTGTTCATACCTTTTTTTGGAACTTATCTCCTCATATGTGCCTCATAGATAACTAAACTGAAGCACTGTTGTTGTTGTTATTTGTTTACATCAATGTTTTGTCCATTAGTCTGGGAGTTAAGGCAGTGTGGCTTACTAGAAAGTACACAGGTTTTGACATAAGGCACCTGCAGGTTGAACCTCAACTTGCTACAAGATTTTGAACCATTCCCAAACCTCTTTAACTCTGTTTCTTTTGGATAAAAGTGGTTACGTTGGTGGAAATGTCAGTGGAAAATTAAAGAGGAGGGAGTTAGAGACAGGAGAATTCCCCCAAAGGCTTTCTAGCTAGCTAATCTCGCCAATCAGTGAGTTCCAGATTCAATAATAGACTTGTCTCAAAAGACAAGGTAGACAGCCATAGAAGATGAGATCTCACATTAGTCCCTGCTAAATGGGTCTTATTAATAAAAAAAAAAAAAAGCCAGATATTAGGGTAAAAGCTGAAAGATCAGAGAGGCAGAGTAGCAAACCACTAATTCTTCCCCCTACAAAATCCTCCACCAAAAGAGAGCTAGCTCCTTTCTCCACCCCACCTTATCATTTCCTCTCTCCACCTAGCTCTATCACTTCCTGTGTGTCTGTACAGACCTCCAGACCTCCATTGTTAACTAGTAGCTAGCTCCTCCTCCTGATTTTCAGGCAAGCTTTATTTGTTAGAGCACAAATAAAATATCACCACACCTTGGTCTTCAAATGCAAGATACATGTTCATTTACACTTGTACATATATGTATACATACAGACACAAGTATGTACACATATAAAGTAATTAGAGATAGGACTATTATAGGGTCCATTCTCTTAAGTACCATGAAAGCTTCTCCCTATACCAGAAAGGCTGCAGAATCACTTGGGTGAGTATTAAGCCAAAGACCAAGTCTTGCCTGATCCAGACACAGCTTAGTAATGACAGAGCTCTTTTTACTAGCTTCTCCACCTGAGAAATAGTCTCTCCTCTGGCCCAGGAATTAGCTCAAGAGAGCCTTCTCCATGCTTGGGTATGATTCAATCCTGTTTGAATGTCACCAGTATGGAATGTGGTAACTTTTCTCACAGAATGATGGGGTAATTATTGTGATGAATGTAAACACTAAGAATAGTGCTTGGCAAACAGCATCCTGCAACCATTATCATTCACTCAGGACATCTCATGCATCATCTTTGCATTCCAACAGCCCCTCAAGCAGCAAAGTGCATGGAGATGAGAACAAACAGGCAATTCTATTTTAACTGAACCTATGATGCTTTTCTTCCCTTAGCCCTTACACCACTGGATAATTCTGCATAATTAGCTCTCAATATCTGCCTTCAATTTTATAAAGCTTTCCTTACTATCCCAAGTCCAAAAATCACTACCCACACTGGATTCCCAGAGCCGTTTACTTACAGCTGCTATGAAAGCTACCCCAAGGCCCACAAATTGATTTATAGATATTTACATACGTGTACATCTACCTAACTATCTACAGATTGATTGTGAATGGGCTCACACTATTTTCCTCCATAAATATCATAGTGTCTGTGATGACTGATTTTATGTGGCAATCTGGCTAGGCCATGGCATTCATGTATTTATTCAAATTATCTATTTTTAGAAAATATTAGCATTTGTGTCAGTAGACCTGAAATGAAGAAGGTTATTGTTCATAATGTTGGTAGTCTCATACACTTGGTTAAAGAGCCTAACAGAAAACATTGACATTCCTCAAAGATTCTTAACTTCTTAAGATTTATACTTCAGCATCAACTCCTTTTTGGGTCTCAAACCTGCCTATACTGTACATTTGAGACTTGTCAGCCTCTGCAATTTCATAAGCCAATTCCATACATAAATTTAGATACACAAATATTTTTGGAACATGTGTATGTATATGCACATACACATTCTACTGATTCAATACTGCTATCTATATATATAATGGGATTGTGCAAGTATGTACACAAGTATACAAATATATGCATATATGTATGTTAAATGTGTACATGTGCGCGCGCGCGCGCGCGCGCGTGTGTGTGTGTGTGTGTGTGTGTGTGTGTGTGTGTTGTGATTATCAAGCCTGGTTGTCAACTTGATGAAATCCTGAATCACCATGGAAAGATACCTATGGATGTGTCCATTGACAGTATTTCCAAAGAGGTTTAACTGAAGTAGGAAGGTGCACTCTAAATGCAAGTCGTCCCATCCCATGGGTTAGGATTCCAGACTGAATAAAAAAGAGAAAGTGAGACGATCACTAGCATTTTCTCTCTGATTCCTGATTACAATCACAATGGATCAATAATTCCTCCCCTAAGTTACTTCTCATCAAATATTTGGTCACATACACAGTCCCAGGGCTCCTGTTTTTCTGGAGAGGTCTGCCTAGGTCAGGACTTGACTTCTCACAGCAGATACTCAGCAATGCTTCATGAACAGAAAGAAAGAAGTGAACATTGAGTATATGAAAAGGACAAAGAATGTGGGGTGATTGAGCACTGAGATCAAGGGCATAGTGCATTTGAGAGAGGTAGAGGGTAGCTTCAGGAGCCCCCAAAATTTCCATTTTCTTTTTTTTTTTTTTTTAGCTGAGGATCGAACCCCCAACCCCCATTTCCATTTTCTTAAGCAAGGATCAATACAGATACTGCCCATTAAGTAGCAAAACTACTACATGAGGCCTAATATGAGAGGCCTAGGATTCAGACAAGGTAACAGTGGAGACTCTTTCCAGAGGGTCAGTGCCCAGGCAGTGCTGAGCTTGGCTGAGAGAATGACGGGACTATTATCTAGCTGTGCCTTAAGTTGAGCATCTCAGGCTAGCAGTGACCCTCTTCCCACTCTGAGCTCCCCTGGGCTCACAGAATCTGCTTGCCCTGCCTAGTTTTCCCTCACACTCTTCCAGCTCCATCTCTCTGTGGTTTTTCCTAATATAGGCTCATCTTTTATTTTTAGTTCTATGTTTTGATCTTTATGCCTTTAACTCTAAGAATGGTACATTCCATCAGATGACTCATTTCTGAGACATCAAGCCAGGTAAAAATGAAATGTCAGTTTTATAAACTCCTCGATAGTTTCATCTGCTTTTAAAGATATATCTCCTCCCACCAGTATTTCTTGGCACAATTTATAATTTTTTCTATTGAATATAGAATATTTTAAGGTAGATGACATGCTGGCAATCATGGTTCACTGCTCTTAGAGATGGAAAAAGAACCTCAGAGAAGTGTTAACTTGTCATTAATATATTTAATTGTTCTATTTTCTCTCTGTCTCTCCCTCTCACCCCCGTGTGTGTGTGTGTGTGTGTGTGTGTGTGTGTGTGTGTGTGTGTGTGTATGCATGTGTGTGATATGTGTATGAGTGTTCCAGTGGAGACCAGTGCAAGATTCCAGATATCTTTTTCTGTGGCTCTGCGTCTTATAGCCTTGAAATAGGACCTCTCACTGAATCATAAACAGACCATTTTGACTAGGCTGGCTGTCCAGCAAGATCTTGTGATAAGCTTTTGTGCTACCCCTAACACACCTACACAGGCCACAATGTTAGGATTATAGGCATGCTTAGCTGTACCCTGTTTTTTTTTTTTTTTTTTTTTTTTTTTTTTTTTTTTTTCACATGGGTGGTGGGGATTTGAACTGTGGTCCTCAAGCTTGTCCTCAGAGCCATGTTTCCAGTCCTATACAGTTAATATTTTGAGTGAGGAATTCAAACCCAGTTTTACAGTTTTGCTTTTATTTTACATGCACTAGCTACCAACCCATTGGCTAAGCCAAGAGAATAAAATCAATTCCCTTCCAATTGAACTAAAGAAAAAGATTATGGAAAATAAGAGGAAAGTTTTTTCAAAGTATTGAATTTCATTGAGTGAAAGGGGAAGACTTGGAGCTATGTAAAGCAAGGAAGTAGAAGAATATGGCTTTCTGGAAGAACTGCTTTTGAGCCGGCTCATTTCCTGGGCATGTGCCTGCATGTTATTCCATGGGCTAAATGATCCCTTTAAGGTGAATGAAATGCTGCCTCATTTCCTTGTCAATGAGTTTTTAAAAGACCTTCCCCCACCCCTCTTTGGGAGTCTGCCATATTTACTTCATTTGCTTAGACATAAAGTAAGTGTTGGAACTGGGCCACGAGGCCTTGACATTCGTCTTACTTCTCCAGTTGGTGCTTGTGTCCTCTTGTCTTTGTAGAGTGGACAGATCTTGTCTCCTCTCCTGTTTCCAGCTCTAGAATAAATGCTTGGGAAGTCCCACTCTATGTCAAGATGTTTCTCAGCACAAGGCTGCTGTCCCCAGATTCCCTCTTCAGAGTTGGAACCCACAGTTTTGGACCCAAAGGCAAAACCCAAGGATAATGTTTTAAGGGGAAAGATCAAATTGTGCTGTGTTGTCTACTTTCTGTTTGAAAACTGAGTGTATCTCCCAGCATTTTTTTATATCCTGACTCCAAGCAGGTTGCTCTCAACAATGTCTGATTAAGTTCTAAATGTCAGGTAAAAGCACACATACATGCTTCTTCCAGGCAGCAAAAGCAAATACCAAAAGACAGGAGATTTATAACAGAACATTTATGACACTTATGTTTATAACAGAAAATTTATAATCTGCCTTTTAAATTAAGACATTTCTTGATAACCCTAAGGGCTTAAGTTGGGAGCCTAGGCTTTTAGGTCCCTTTGTGAGTAAATAAAAGACAATAATCAAAGTGAACATTTTAGTCAGGAAAACAACTTTGGAGCCATTCTTACCATAATGGGCTGCTGCAGTTAAGTAATTAGTAGCTACAGGATTTAGGGCAGGGAT
Organism: Onychomys torridus; assembly: GCF_903995425.1. Lineage (NCBI taxonomy): Eukaryota > Metazoa > Chordata > Mammalia > Rodentia > Cricetidae > Onychomys > Onychomys torridus. The sequence continues at coordinate 828,048 of NC_050457.1, read as the reverse complement.
TTATAAAGCTAGCCTCTTAGTCAGAAGCTGCACTAGGGTGTGAAAATCTGCTGTCATAAGAGTATTCAGTGAGTTCTTTAGACAGAAAACACATACACACACGTCTCCAGCCTAATAATTTCCATGTTTTGTAGAGCTGGTTACTATTTAGAATAGACTTATAAATCTTTTAAGTCTCAAATACCCATTGACTTCAATGAAGGGTAATCATGATAAAATACTATAGGTATATGTTAATTAAAATGAATTCATAATTGAATTCCTTCAGTTAAGGATGATCATTTTTATACAATAACTTCTAGTTGTTTTGACGTGTGTACGTATTTAGTCATACTTAAAAACAGGAACATTTTTATATCATACTATTTTCACATAGCATTCTCTGTCAGTATTACGTTTTCTCATGTTTATGTTATATTAACAACTTTTGTTCCAAATGATTAGTGGTATTTCATGGCATTTATTTTAACTTGCTACCTTCCACTTTTGGTCACTTAGCTTTCAATTTGCTAAGTTTTGTTACAGAAATATAGGTGTATGCTGCACATAACATCGCATACACTAGATAGCTTTGTATTATTTAATTGAACCATTTCCTCACAAGTAAATTCCCAGAAGTGGCATAAAGGTTAAAGATTATGAACATCCTTATGATTCTTGCTATACATTGACATATGCCCTAAATCCCTGGCCCTAAATAGTGCAAATTACTTAACTGCAGAAGCTTTTCTTTCTTTAACTTCTTTATGGTGAGATTTGTTTATTTGTTTGTTTACTTGCTTGCTTGATTGAGATGGGGTTTCTCTGTTCAGCTCTGGATGTTCTGGAACTCACTCTGTACACCTGGCTTACCTCAAAGTCACAGATGTGCCTGCCTTTTCTTCTGAGCATTGGGACTAAAGCTGTTTTCCACCATACCTGACTCTAAATTTTTAACATTACATCTATTTATTTTGTGTGTGCATGTATGTGGGGGGAGGGAGGGAAGATTCATCCTAGGTTGTCAAGTGTGGCAGCAAACACTTTTTATCTGCTGAGCCATTTCCTCAGCTTTTCTAAATTCTATCATATTAACTAACACCTTGAGTTATGCTATGATATATTCCATTAAACCCATTGCAAACTAAACACATATTATGAGTTAAAAATTCATTTAACAGACATGTTTTCCCAAACACTATAGCTTAACAGCCCCTTATATTGGCAGGCATGTCCAACATTTTGACATTGAAACATGATGCTGTCATCTGTAAAGTTCACATTTGAGAACCCACCTATCCACCCAAAATTCACAAAAAATTCCCTAATATTGAAGTAAGTTTATAATTTATGTTGGGCTGCACTCGTCCCTATGGCTGTGATTTGGACATGGCTTCTAGAATGTGTCCATTTAACCTCATGACTGTATGGCAGACTGAGAATAGTGACTTGCTGTTGCTACCCTGTATCTTGAGAGAGGGTCTGCCACATATTGCTACCCAGGCAAACATTTAAATCACAAACTAGAACTGTAGTTTCTGTTGAATGCATATTGCTTTTGTGCCAGTGTGAAATTAAAAAAAGTTGTAAGTAGAACTATCCGAAATTGGAATCTTCTGTTTAAGTTCCTTCAGAATATTATGTATATTGGATATCACTGTTTGGTTTAATTTGCATTTCTTTGTTATCAGAATAAACATCTCATTGTGTATTTTGTCTTATTGATTTTACTAGTTATATTTATCTGAGCTCCTGGACATTAGACAGTAGCTTGTTCTATAGTGATCTTTGGGCCAGGAACATTGGAAGAACTCTTTCTCAGATGTGATTTTTCTGAAACCTTATCATTACATTTAAACTGATATAACTATTAAATTAATAACATGGGGAAACCACCCTGCCTCTTGCTATGCCCTCATGTAGCCAGTGTGAGAGGAAAAGGAGAGGGGGAGTACAGAGAACGCTTTCTGCTGTTCTTATACGGCACTTACCAATCATGGAAGGTCACATCCTTTTGGCCCCATAGGACCCCAAAGGTCCCATTTCCAAATAGAAGCACATGGGAGGTGAGGGTGGGGATCACAGTTAAAGCACCAAACTCAGCTAAAGGAGCGGCAGCACAGACTTTCAATCTGTAACAAGGTCCCTTTTCTCGATGACTCCAGCTTTACTACAAAAATCATCCTTCTAATCGGGAATTTAGCTCTAATTAGTAGGTATGGACCAAAATGAAATAAAAGTGGTGGAATGAAAGTAGCTGCAGAATTTAATGTCAAATCAATCATTGTCATGATTTGTCTTGTGAATGTAGGAGAAGCATGAAGTGTGTGTTGGCACTCAAGAATTCAGTTCACTTATAGGAAAAGTATTGTTTAGAATTCATGCATTCTAAGTTTTGAGTCCCTCTCTTGAAGGATAGATGAGAATTAGGGGATAGACTTTTAGCAGCACAAGGAACTACCTCTTAAGTAACTCAGGTCCTTCCTGTCACCCCTACCCACATTCCCTCCCTTAAGCTCCCTGAACAACTGGCAGCAGGTCAGTTACTCATTGAGCTAGTTATTTATTTTTCCTGACGAGTCAGGAATGAATCAATATCTTGGCAGGGACTCTTAAGATTGATTTTTTTAAAGAGTTCCTTTGAAGGTAAAACACAAGCAATAATTTGAATATTTAAAGCACTTGTTTACTTCATACAAGTAAATACATTATTTATATGATTTTTAAAGTTTAAATTTTTTTATGTTTAAAAAATATTTAGTTGACGATTTTAAAGAAACATAACTAGTTGTTAAGTCTTAATAACCTTATTTTCACATGTGTAAATGTAAACATTTTGAAACAATGTATCGTAGCAAAGAATTTTATCCCACCTCACTCTCTAGTCCCCACTCTATCTTCTTCACTTTAGAGGCAACCAGCACTAATTTCCTTTTGATGACCTTCCCAAACACTCTTACATAGTCAGATTAATTGTCATATTCATCCCTCTGAGAAAATCCAGTTAAGAACATTTTATATATATAATCTTTGTGATTATTTTCATTTTTCTCTTAACTGTGTTCTTTTTCTGGCATTTGTCCCATATTAGCACCAAGAGCTTTTACCCCATTATTTTTACAGGTGGATAATTGGAACATACCCTAATTTAGTAAAGTAGCTCTCTATTAATATATATCTATGTTTTTTTCTTTTAAAAGGCAAATTATACCACATGAAAAACCTAATATGTGTATGTCCACTTTTACAATTTGACAACATATATACATATATATGTATATATAATATATATGTATAGATATATATGTAACAGCATGTAAAGGAATAGGGGCTTGAACTGATTTAAAACAAGTGGCTATTATTGACTATTATAGACTACCCACTACTCACCTTCTATTTAATAGCCAGGTAATCTAGCGTCATTTACTTAACAGCTTATAATGAATCGTCCTCATCTATTAAATGGATATGAACAAAAGGATATGCCTTAAAGAGATGTTCTGAGCACTAAAGGAGCTAACCTATGCATAGCATTCTAATATCCATATATAATAGATTCTTCATAAAGTCTGTTATTAAAATAATTGTCCAGAAGCTCGACCTTTTAAGTTTCTTAAAAACATTAATGCCACTATTAAGAGAGTGGCTGGTTTTTTCCTAACCTTTGGTAAGAACTCTAAGAACACTTGTTGCAAATATTGACATAGCTCCTACTCTTTCTCAGCCCAGTGCAGATGTTTATTTAGCAGGGTCAGTTGAAAGGAGGATTTTCAGCATGTAGGTAGAAGTGGTCAGCTGAGTTGAGTCCCTTCTCGGAACTAATGTTAACTTAAAGATGATGATGTTGGGCTTTACTGTCCTTAACTGTTAATACAGATATTAGATTTATTGATCTCCAGGTCTCTCATCTACTCCAATAACATTTGTGTTTATTTGGTATCAAAATGCCTAGATTATATTGCCTAGACAATTTATGGCAATCTATTTAAATCTCAACTCATCTAACAAAGTGACTTTTTATGTGCTGTCTCCCTGTGTGGAATTACTTCCCTCTCTGGCTTCTTCTTGAGTGGAATTCTGGGCGATTCTAGAGTCTCAGTTGAGTCTCTAGAATGGCTTTCTCTGTTGCTGTCTTAGACACTTGCTCCCTGTCAGCTGTGTTGGCTCCTTCACTGAGAGGCAGGATAAGTTTTCAGACCTCACTGATAATTTTTAATTCTGTTACCATAGGTTCAGCCTTAGTGTTGTAGATTCTTCTTTTTAATGCACCAAGCCAAAAAAAACAAAAAAAAAAAAAAAAAAAAAAAAATCTTTCTTGGTTTCTAAGTTTCATGTCAAGATTCTGAAGAAAAAAGAGAAATTTGTGCCTAGATAAGGCAGTTCATGAGAGAAGTTGTGTTCTGTGAAACTGCATGCTCCAGAAGAGAGGACATTCTCTAGACAGGAGTAAGCAAGCAGTGAGCAGACACCATGGGCCTCTGACAAAAGAGAAAGGATCTATGCCTTGATCCCTCATCCTGCTGAGAGGGATACAGAATCTGAGCACCCAGAGGATACAGATTTCCAGAAAGTTAGGAGTAGGGCAGCTAAGTTGATAGGCCTGAGGAACTTTGCAGAAGTCCCATAGAGCCTCACATGGTACAACGTAGGAGAAGATGATATTCTTGAGCTGGAGGGGAGCCTGGAAGTGGAGAAAAACTGAAAATCCTTCTGCTTGTGTGGACGTATGTAGAATGAAACCATGTGTGCTAGATGGTCTTACGTCAACTTGACATAAGCTAGAGTCATCTGAGAGGAGGGAGCTTCAGTTGAGAAAATGGCTCCATAAAATCAGGCTGTAGTAGACCTATAGGACATTTTCTTAATTAGTGATTGGGTGAGGGACCAGCCCATTATCGGTGGTGCCACTACTGGGCTGGTGGTCCTGGGTTCTATAAGAAAGAAGGCTGAGCAAGCCATGAGAAGTAAGTCTGTAAGCAGCACTCCTTTATGGCCTCTGCCTCAGCTCCTGACTCTAGGTTTTCACTCAGTTTGAGTTCTTGCCCTGACTTATCTCATGGATTGTGACTTGGGGTATGTAAGCTAAGCAAACCTTTTCTTCCCCAAGTTGGTTTTAGTCATTGTGTTTTCATCACAGCAATAGTGATCTACTATTCTATATGCATACATTTTATCTATGTGTATACATCTAAATTTATAATACACAGCTATTGCATACATACATATATCTTGCTCTACCTATTTCAAAAGGAGAATAATTTGATATTTTCATCAATTAGAAAAATTTTAAATATGATTATAGTCTAAGTACAATAAAAACATAGATACAGCCTGTAGCTGGAGAGCTTTTCTCTAGGTCCCACTAAGCCCCAGCAGTCTGGTAGCCCACTTATAAAATGAACATATAGACGCTTATAATATTTAAACTACTTGGCCATTAGCTCAGGCCTACCATTGTCTAGCTCTTACTCTTATATTTAGCCCATTTCTATTAATCTATACTTTGCCACGTGGCTCGTGGCTTACCTGTACCTTACATCTCGCTTGTCATGGCAGTGGCTGACAGGTCTCTCCTCCTCCGCCTCCCACTTCCCACAATTCTCTTCTCTGCTTGTCCCACCTTCTTCCTGCCTGGCTACTGGCCAATCAGTGTTTTATTTTAACCAATCAGAGCAACACATTTGACATACTTGAACATTCCACAGCACTTCCCCTTTTCTTTTTTTCAAAAAACAAAGTTTTAATTTTTATATAGTAAAATTACAGGTAACAAAACAATTATCAAGCAAGAATTATAGTTACAATATTAAAGAAGATATCCTATCTATCTTATATTTGTGAGTCTAATGTTTTATATCTAACTTATCTTTTATCATAACTGAGGAAATTATAACTATCTAGTCTTCAACCACATCAAAGACCTAAGAAGGATATAATATTACCTGAGAACCGGGAGAAGGATGCAAGCAACTTTCAGTAGTCTTGCAGGGTAGACAGAGACAGCTGGCAGCCTGGACAGTCACCTAATGTTCCTTTGTAAAGTTGGGGTGTCTGTCTTCAGCCCACAGGACTAGAGTCTCTCAGTCACTTCTCTCAGTGTCCTGTAGAATGTCTGGCAGTTTCCTCTGTGAAGCCAGAACCTGAAGGACCATTTTGTCAAGCAAAGTTCAGTGGTCACCTTTCTATGGGTCCTGCATGTCCAGTTGATCAAGCAGTCCAGGCAAGAACAGTTTCTTGCCCAAATGGCTATTTTTGCCAAGGTGAAGATAAACTCCATATGAAGTGTCTTCGATGCCCATCCTCCTATCTGAAGTAAATCAGTGCTGCCAGGAGCAGACATGTCTCACTCTCCAGAAACTCTAAATTTTAAAAATATTTTAAATGCCATATTCTGTAGGTCTTTGAAGTATTTGAAGATTAAGTATCTATCTGAAATATATCTATGTATACCTAGAGGACTTAACTAACATGGATACGAGTATGATTATCATAGATGACTAATTATTAATCTATTTTTAATTATCAATTATAATTTTAAATGAGCTGTACAAACATAATACCTTAAACAAGAGTAGAAATATACACATAGTATAACAAAATTAACTTTAAGTTTGTATCAATAGACTAAAATCTATACCAATGTAAAAACATTTTAAACAAGTTGTTGCTCTTTAAAAGTAAGTTCATTAATCTCCCCTTTCATCCTATTATATCTATATCATATCCCCTTTTCTTCTTTAGAAAGAGATAGCATTTATAATCAACCCGATTTAAATAAAAATATTGTTTTTTGTCTGTCCCACACCAGAGGGTTCTTCTGATTTGGGACACAAGAATCTTTTTTTTTTTTTTTTTTTTTTTTTTAATCAATATGCCTGGGTTTAGAGATGGAATGAGTCAATTCCATCTCCAAAGCCAGCTTGATATATTTGGGAATTTGGACGCAGTTTCTCTTACTACTTCCTGCTAGAGGGGGGCACTGTATCTTATCGGGACACAAAGAAAAATGTAGGATTATGGAGTAGTCCATGAGGGTATATTTTTTGAGCCAGTTGCCTTGAAACCATTCTGGATGTTGGATCATCTGGGCCATGGTGTCATTGGAGACCTTTCAGGGGGTCTTGGCTGGTCAAACCTGATGTATCTTAATCTGGAACAAATCCATAGCCTCTGGCTTTCTGTGGAAACAAAAGCAAAGCCTCCTTTCTAAAGCAACATATCCTTATATCCAAATTTTGAAGCCAAGGTGTCTTTAAAATATATAGATTGGCTTAACTCAGCTGTTTTTACAATCAAATATCTCTCTTTAGTTAAAAATCCCAAAGACAACACAATCCAGATTCTCTGTGTAATATCCATCTTTATGTGGCTTATTTTTTTATACTACCTTTACTGTCTCTTTAAAGACTTTATTTTTTAAAACTATCTTTTTTTATATTAAAATCTTTATCTCAGAATTGAAACCCATAGAACACTTAGAAGTTTGTTTGGTGTCTTACCAAGTACAGCCTCTGTCTACACAACAGCTCCAAGAGGAAATCCTAGGCAGGTCAAACAAGAGGGCAGAGATGCCTATACCACCCTTAAATAAATTAACTTCCCAGTAAGTTATTCCTAGCTTCCCCCAATAGTTTGTGACAGTGCAGTACCCCACCCCCACTCACCACCCAGACTAGAGAAATACAGGGGGACAAGCCAGCCTCCCCTGAGAAGCAAGTTTCACAGTGAGACCACCTGGCTCAGCAGACTGCTCGGGAGATGCTTGATAAACATTCTTACCTTTACTGGACAAGTCTTTTCTCAGTGTCAGGCAGTATTTCCTTGTGTCAAAGGAATTCCATTTTCCTTGGCAGAATACACACAGGGCCACACTAACTCAAACTCCTCCCCCCACCTTTCCTGACCCCAGATCGCAGGCTGCAAGGGAGCTGACAGCGGCTGTCTATTGATCACAAGAGAAGGTCACTTGCTGACCAGGGACCCAGGGAAGAATGAGAAGAGAGGCTGAAGGCATACAGTGCATGGAGATGGGAAGCTGAAGCATGAGAGTTTTATAAAACTATCTTTTTTATATAACTGTATATATTGCTCTTTTTCTCTCTTTCAAGCCTATGTACATTTTTACACACATTGTAAAGCATTTAAAGTCTTGTTCCATCTGAATTTGTCTTATTGTGAATCAATTGCTTTAAACTGCAGCATTTCTAAGACTGAAATGGCACTGTGGCTGCTGGCTGCACCCTAGTCAGCTTCCCAACATGGTGGTGGTACAGTTTACTGCCAGCTCTGGGTCTGGAGCTACGTGTACCATCAACTATCAGAAGCAGTTCTATCAAAGCAGTGCATAGCCAGAAAGCTTTTTTTTTTTTTTTTTTTAAAGCTAGCAAAGGCTAAATCCACCATGCAGCAGAGTAAAGTGTCGCTTACAGATTCCTTATTCCCGCCACACTGCAGGTCAGACATACACGCCAGGAACCCGCCATAGTAGCTCAAACAGGCAGGCTGCCACTAACTTGAGAGAGACAACTAGGAAGCTGTTTTCAGCTCTGTTTTAGAATCTTTTTTCTCAGGTTTTAGGTGGAAACTCTTGCCAACACATTGGGCGCCAACAGCCTCTTTATATAATACTGTCTTGCTTATTTTTGTGAAAGCAGCATGCTCTTTCAAAATTTGTAAAATAAGAAAAAGACAAGGAAAGTTAAATTTACTTATAATTGTACTTCCTACCGCTGTCCATTATTAATCTTCAGTTATAATTAACCTTTATCTTAGAAACAGAACATTTATGTAAAGTTTTGTCTGTATGTAACTACACCACAAGTGTGCTGCATAAGCACAAGGATGTGCTCATGGACCCAAGAGCCATCTGTTTCCATTGCTGGGCTCAGTGGGAGAAATTATTTTACAATAACATGTAAATTGAGATATTTAAAATGTAAATTGTGACTTTATATATTCTTTTAAAGGAAATTAAAATGTTCATTATAATGTTTATCATAATGACAGTAATTTTAATTAAATTTGAAACCCCAAAGGGATAATAAGTAGCCCAAAATGTGGTTTACAGCCAATAGCTGGACCATAGAAAGAAGGACATTGAATCTAGAGGGATTTGGCCATGTAACCTTAGTACATCACCCACTCACAAAGGCAGATGCATGCTTCCTGTTTCCTTGACAAAAAGTCAGCATGGAGCACAGTGCTTCAAACGTGCCACTGTTTCTTCTCTTCATTCCCAGTGTTGTTGGAACAGTCAGCTCAGACCACGGAACAAGGTTTAGCACTAGTTTAAGTTTAAACTTTCTAGAAAATTGGCATGTCTATTTCAATCATTTAAGGAAGAAAGGTGCCTTCCACCCAGGGCATTAGAAATGTCTCAGTGTGGGAACCACAGTTGAATCGTTTTGGCTTGTTTCCATGGTGTTTAAGAAACTAGAAGGCCTGGAGGGCCTGTTAAATTGACTTGATGTTTTTAGATTTTTGACATGTGGGGACTAATCTCATTTCCATGTCAGTGTACCCTGTCAGCCGCTGAAGATTAAAATATAATTAGCTCACTCCTGTAATTGGCCTCATAATAAACCCATCGCCTGAAAGCCATGGGGGTAGTTCAGAGCACTTAGGGCCAGACTGATCTATCTGAGTCCTGATTGTGCCATTTATAGGCAGTGAGTCTTGGAGCAGCATATCACACATCTTTAGGCCCAGTTGTCCTTGTCTGTACCTATCTCATGGAAGTTTCAGAAGAATAAACTGTATTGAAATTTGTAAAGGACTTAAAACAAGGCTTGGTGCATAGTATAAATGTGTTAAATAAAGCATTATCATTAAGGAATCCATTGATGGATGCTGGTAAACCAGAGGTAAAACAAAGTGTCTGGGAGCAAGCTAGTGACAGATGGCAGGCTGAACATCTCATAATGGCATTAAAAATTGCCAATGCTTTTATGGAGAAGTGGGTGAGTGGTACAGTGAGAAACAGCCAGGGAAGGGCTAATACTGCAGGACATTAAACACACAGGATTGTGTCAGGAGTCAGGGTATGTTAGGGCTGGTTAGGGGATGGATTTAGAAAACTAAATTGCATTAGGAGTAAGACAAATATTTAGAGAGGAGACTAGAATTTCTTGGATTATTTATCTGCGTTACAGGATTTACATCATGAAGAACCCCAAGGCTCTGCTAGAGTCTTTTGATCCTAATGAATTCAAAGAAAAACAGCTGAAAAGTATTTGACTTCTCAAACAGTTGCATGAATTTTTATCGAAGTGGTACTTATTCTATCAGCTACTTATTGGGTGTCTAAGTAATTATCAATAAATGAAAAAATTAAAAACAAGGAACCAGAACAAAGCAAAATGATGTCTGAAGGATCTGGAAACCTGTCACAGAAAAGCCTTGCCTTACTATCTGCTTCTCAGAAGTTTACAGCCTGAGAAGTACGACGGGTCTGTAAACAGATACATTGCACGAAGATGGGGACTGTGGAAACAATATCATGAGAAGGAGTAAAACAAAGGGGGTGGCAACACTGCCTGAGCCGCTGTGTGGCAGTAGCCTTTAAAGAGTTCTTGAAAAATGGATGAGCCTTACAATTTCAAATTGAGACATTTATTACCAAAACAAAATGGTAACCTCAGATTCTCATCCTTTACACTACTGTCAGCAGATCTAGTTCTGTCCTCTGGAAGCAGAGATACTTACTGTTCTGCTGTCTCTTAGGGCTGAAAAGTGAGTGGGTAAATAGTACTTTTAAGTTAAAATGGGAGAAATGAACCAATTGTTACATTCCTAAATTAAAAACAATTTTAAGCCATTCATGATCTGTCATTATTATAGTTCCATGGATTTAATTAGGTGGAGAATGTATGAGGTCCTTTCAGGGCTTGCCAAGCATCTGCCACTCATACATTGGCGAGCTTGACTGTTATTCTTGGCTGGACTGTACAGGGATCTGGGGACAGCTATTGGCTCCTTAATACAGGGGCTAGTTATGTATGCAGATTTCACATCTTAGCAGAGATTAATCTATACCATGTGTTTGTTAAGAGTGTGTTTGGATTTCAGGCATCTCTAGAAACTATGAAGAAAGAGGAAAAAGGAATATAATAATAAAACAATATAAAATTAATATAAATAAGAAAATTTATTTATGAAGAATATAAAGCCCAGTCAGCTGACATTTATTATTAATTGTTCAATGTATCATCAGAAGTTAGTATATTAAGAATATATTTCCTGTAGTGTATGGATAATCCTAGTATTGGGAAATACATTTTTATATAGGAATTCTTTACCTACTGCATTATATGTGTCTATAAACTACGACGGATCAATTTTTAGACCAAGCTGAGAAAGCAAAGAAAAAAATCCTTAATGAATGAATTGAAGAAACTCTCAAATAAAATCTATTTAAAGTATGCACTAATTATCTAATTAGAGTTAATGAAAATTACACAGAAGTCCACAAATAGTTCTGTTGGCACATTCTTTGTCCCAGATAAAACCCCAGTCAGAAGACCTCACCTCACTTTCATTCTGCTCCCTGTGCACACCAAGGTGAAATGCTAGTGTGGCCTGGGCACAATAACTAAACCTGTGAGCACACTTGGATGAGCTAACTAGCCTTGCTCTTCCAAATGCATCTCAAATGACTTATTAACAAAGAGAAGAGTTTTTACTACTTAAACTGAATTAATAATATAGATGTTGAGATGTTTATGCAGACATATTTAGTTATGCTCTGTACAAACCTGTCAGAGCAAAAAATATAGCTCTCAACCTATTGCTAGGAAGAATTGGATACTATATGGACTATACATTTCTCATTTGTTCAGTGATTATATGACTAGCTGTCACATATTCTGTAATAAATGATATTACTCAAGTGTTGGTGGGGAGAACTGCTCTAGCATAATATTTTGATACATTTAATGCATATACTATACTACATTATTGTTGGTGATTTTATTCACATTTCTTCCTGATTAATAATAAATGATAAATAATAAATGATAAATAGAGTATATTACAAAAGAGAGAAAAGTTTTTTTATGTCTTTATTTTATTGACTTGGTTATTTTATTTGAAACTGGGTCTCACTGTGTGGCCCTTGTTGGCTTGGAACTCCCTGTGTAGACCAGGCTAGTTTGGAACTCACAGAGACCCACCCACCTCTGCCTCTGCCTCTGCTTCTTAAGAGCTAGGATTTATGCCACCATACCAGGCCAATTATTTTATTTTATTTTACTTTATTTTAATCATTCCATTTAGAGCATGGGAAACTGGAAATTTCAGTTTAATTATTTCCAGTTATTAGAATGCTAATATTTTGTCATCCCATTATTCATAGACTGGTGTTTATGCTTGCTCATGAAATTTCTCTGTAAAGTCACTGGCACGGAGGAAGGAAGCCTAGCCAGAAGTCACACTGAGACATGACCCCTGGGATGCAATTGGAAGATGTGTATTCCAAGTTAGTTTTTCTTTTATCCAAATGATAATCAATCAATTGCCCAGTCCAACTCAATCAATGAGAATGAAACAAAGACCATCTACATGGTGATGGATGGCACTTGAAAGGAGCAGTGACTGCTCTGGAGGTATTTCAGAGGCACAGAGGAAACCATGACAAGTCTGATCAATTTGTATATATAGCTGATGAGATGTGGGTTGGGAAATAACACATGCTGTCCAAGAGTGCCAACAACCTGTGAAGCAATTGAGGTGCTGCTTCAGACCTGATGGTTAAAACAGGCCTTTCTTAAGTCATGCTCCAGCTCTGTAAATTTTGTTTTGTTTTGTTTTGTTTTGAGATAGGATCTTTCTATATAGCCCTGGCATTCTTAGAACTCACTATGTAGACCAGGCTGGCTTTGAACTCACAGAGCTCCTCATGTCTCTGCTTCTTGGGTACTGGAATTAAAATTTTGCACCACCATGCCTGGTAGAGCTCTGTAATTCTTATAACAACATACCAAGCCTGAAATGTATAATTGAGTATCTTATTCCATCTACATAGAGGCAAAGAGCTTCCAGTAATGCTCATAGGACAACATGCTATTGGTTACTAATTGGGAAAATTAAAAAGAAAACCCCACATATACTTAGAAGGAGTTCTGTTGCTTTCTGGAGGGTTCCATCATGAAATGGTTATCTCTATAGGGCAGCCACTAGACAATCATGTGCTGTATTAATCATGTATTATCTGTTTATCATTAATAGCATGATCATTAATGTGACCACTACTGGACTCCTGGGTCCCTCTGCCGGGGAACCCTAGTGGTACCCATGCCACTGCTCTTCCTCTTTGTACTTTACAGATCAGGACTCCCAGTTTGCTCATTTTCCCAGATGTTAAAAATCAACACTTCTGCAAAGGTAATTGACAGATAGAAGAGAAACATTTTCTAAATGTCCTCAGACTGAGTAGATTCAAGTAAGCAATGCTAAGACAGTTTTTGAAGCCCAGGATTCCCACCTGGATCCTGCAGTTTTTATTAGATTGCATCAATGTATAAAAATATTGGTGTGTGATTCCAGTAAGGATTTTTTTAGTCTAGAACATACAGTGTTTCATTTTCTATTGTATTTTCTCAGTTCCTTTTGGTAGCTGGAAAATTTTGCCCAATTCTTTTTAACTTTTCTTTAGTCTGATGTTTCTAACATTTTGTCCCTCTCCTGTGATATCTTTTCTCAACAAACAGAGGCAGATGGTAGATCCCAGCTAGTTGTGTTTGGAGCAGGTGTCCCCTTCCTGGTTTACAGCCTGCTCTGGCCATGTTGTACAGTGATCTGGTAGGGTTACCAGGATGCCTGTGTGACTTTTACATACTCTTGGAGGCTGAGTCATTAACCACTGCCAACTGCTTATTTTGTAGGGATTTATTCCATCTTTTCCCCATGCCAGCCTCATCTAATTGACAATCAAATGCTTTAGTCAACATCTTCTGGAGTTCAAGGAACTCCTAAAACCTTTCTGTATGCCAGGAGTATGACCATAATGTCCAGGCCTGCATAAGTAAGATTTCCCTTGTCTACGCTGAAGGAAGTTTGCAACTGTCAAAGGAGCCTGTGAACACAGGCTGTTTTTCTCTTAAAGACAGCATAGAGTGCAGTTTTGAAAACAATGGGAAAGAAAAGTGTAAAGTATATATTTTAAGGTGTGGAAATTAGTGCATACTCTTTCCTTCAGGTATTTTTGTTTTAGCTATTACTACCAAGGAAGTTGGGAGACCCTCCTGGGGTTCTTTAGTTTAGCTAATAAATTTTAAGAATGGATTAAAAAGGAAGTCAGAGGATAATTTTAGATTTTAAAAGAAAAACAAACAAACAAAAACAAAATAGGGTGGCAACTGTAAATCTCAGTAGCCACCTAGAAGAAGATGGAGAAGAGAAAAGGCCACAACATTTGAGTTAAGCCAGAATGGAAGTCAGCCACATGGAGGAGAGAAAAACTGGAGCCCACAGTGTTAGAGATGAAGTGGAAAGACAAAGAGAAGCTATGTTCTTTTGAGTATTCAGAAAAGTGGATACATTTGCAAAGCTCCATGTCTGCTGCTCTGTAAGGTACGGCAGGAGGGATAGCACTTCTGGGATGGGGGAGCACATCATCTCATTAAAAGAATAATTATTCCTCTGGTGTCATTAGCATGACACAAGGGCCAGCATTCCTGAAGAATGGCCCTTTAGCCAGATGACTGACTAATCCAACTGGGATGTTAGGTGTCTACCCATGGCCAGAGATTTCCTTCGCTTCACGAAAGGAGATAGTTTTTCTGTAATGGTCTTTAATGCCTCTGTGGCACCATCAAGGCTTTAAATACACACAGTCTAGTGCTCTTGAACAAGGAGTTTTACTGCCAAGACTGTCCCCCAAAGTACCCTGGCATGAGTCTTCAATGAAACCGTATAAGAAAGAATATTTATAAAGCATTGTTTGTAAAGCAAAAGACTGGGCACAATTTTAAGTAAACTTTCTTAGAAAGCTAGTTAAATAAGTTAACATTTATAAAGGAGATTTTTTAAATCACTTGTTTAAATGAAATACACATTGAAGCAGAAGACTACTGTGGTCATTTGTATCCAGAAAGAAAGAAACTTGTATGCACACACACGTGTGGTTTCTTACATCTTTGTATGTAGAGCCTTTTGACACTCAAAGACGTTTCACTTTTTAAAAATAAAGCTTACATGCAAATGATTCTGGTGAAATAGATAGGGGAAAATTAGATGAATACATGATGCTCTACCTTTTCGTCTTCCCACCAGGATTTCTTACGTCTTGCTTTACACAGGAAGAAGGGTGATTCTCAGGACAGACCTGTAGTTCTGCCTCTGCAGACTGGCTGTGTGATTAGCTAAAGTACTCAATGTCTCCCAGACTTATAGTTTTCTTCCTGTAAAAGAAGTCAGTACTAAGAAGTTAAGCGCTATTGTGAGGATTAGGTAGTAAAGTCCCTAGCACAAAGCCCGTGACATAATCCTTAATGAGATCTAATTCTCTTTTCAATTTCAGGAGGTAATGATGACTTCTTTTCCAAACCTTTTGTTTGTTTGCTTTCCTTCACCGAGGGCATGCCATTCCCTGAGAGTCTGCTGAAGGTTTTATGGGTTACTAGGATGAAACAAATCTGATTCTGCAGGCATAGAGGAAAAGCTTCCTTGCAGGTGTCCTGATTCAAAACAGGTCTCCATGAAGCCTCAGAGCTGGGCTTAGAGCAAGCAGGCAGGGCTGGTTCCTACTGAGCTCAGCATCCTCTCAAGCGCCTGGAAGCTTTACACTTCTTTGTGGTCGTGGCCCTTAGACCCCTCTGTGGTTCTCTTAATTCTGTGATCTGTTCAGCCCAGGAGAACCAAACAGCTACAGAGCTACCAGAGTTTCAATCACTCCAGACCAAGCCTCCTGGGGCTTTTCTGGAAGAGGACTTCTTCTTCTTCTCCTTCTTCTCCTTCTTCTCCTCCTTCATTCTCCTTCTTCTCCTTCTTTCTCCTTCTTCTCCTTCTTCTCCTTCTTCTCCTCCTCCTTCTCCTTCTCTTTCTCCTCCTCCTCCTCCTCCTCCTCCTTCTTCTTCTCTTCCTCCTCCTTCTTTTCCTTCTTCTCTTCCTCCTCCTCCCCCTTCTCCTGCTCCTTCCCCTCCTCCCCCTCCTCCTGCTCTCCCTTCTTCCTCATCATCCTGGCTGTTGCCTTTGTCATCCTCCTCCTCTTCCTCCTATTTTTTTTTTTTTTTTGCTTTCGTTTGTTTGTTTTGAGACAGGGTCTCTCTCTTTGTGTAGCCCTGGCTGTCCTGACTCACTATGTAGATCAAGCTGGCCTCAAACACATGGAGATCCACCTGCCTCTGCCTCAAAATGCTGGGTTTAAATATGTGTAAACACAACACTTGGCCTGGTAGTTAGTTCTTCAAGTTTTGGACACTGTCTTTTCCTCTATTAGGTCTTAAGTGGCCAGCATCCTAATGAAGCACTGAAAAAAATAGAGAAAACAAACTAATGAAGGAAGTCTCCAAAGGAAAAGCACAGTGAGACCAGCTTTCAGGCACATTTATCTTGCTCCTGTGACTGTCATCTTTGAAGACCCTCTTTTGACACTGTTTATTTTTGTCTACTGGTCTCCTTCAGAAGGTTTTCCTGTGTCTACTCTTTACAAAGTATTGTTCACATGTGTTTTATCATAGCACACTTTCTCTGTCCTCCCAGGAATCAAGAATTCATCCTTAGGACCCATAGAAAATAAAAAGAAAAGAACAAAGATCTTGGAGATTCCTGGCAGACTTGGGTAGGATTTCTTGATAAAAGTATACATTGGGTTAGAAAGTAGGAGAAATATTTGTCTCTTTGTGATTTATTTATAAAAGCCTCTTTATGCATCCTTAGATTTCTTTTCACCTAATCTTGATTTGAGCTTACTTAAAATTTTTATATAGCTTCATGATGTCCAAATTTAAGATAGTTCAATTATAAGGTAGTTCAAAAGATATTTTGAGTGGGAATTAATGAATTGTACCTTTTGTATTAGATATAGATTAATATAACACATTATCTAATAAATGAGAATATTTGATAATGACTTCACTTATTAATATTGTGATTATAAATGGAAGGCTCCATAACCTATTTCCTACAGAGAAACCCCTCTACTCTCTATAGAGGACCAGCTTAGACTTTGGTGCCCTACTAACAATTTTAGAATTAAAGAAAGAATTAAGTAGCAGAGATCATAGAGGCCACACAGTTCAGCCCTTTCATTTTATGTGGACGTATGTGGCCTGTCTGGAATCTCAGAGCTTGATTAGCAGTGGCCTGGGATCTAGAAGCCAGATCTCCATGATCACTGTTTAGTGATTCACCTCACTTTTCTAATGCCTCTTTTTGGTTAGGCTATATGGAGGCTTTACTAAAACGTAGTTCTAAGTTGGCATTCTAAATTGAACATTGGTGACAAAGGTTGATTTCATTAAGAAAATTCCATAGACACAGTAGGGGCATGCAAAATTACTCAAAGGGAAAAAAACTAATATGCCTAAAATTATATTTGGCATGGGGAATCAATATCGTGTGAACTGATTTATGATCTAGTTATGGAGGCAAGTCCAGTGCATATGTGAAATGGCACTCTTCTTTTAAAGCATAGAGATGTAGTTGGAAAGCTTTTCTCCAGGTCCCACTAAGCCCCAGCAGTCCGGTAGCCCACTTATAAAATGAACACACAGACACTTACATTATTTAAACTGCTTGGCCATTAGCTCGGGCCTACCATTGTCTAGCTCTTACTCTTATATTTAGCCCATTTCTATTAATCTATGCTTTGCCACGTGGCTTGTGGCTTACCAGTACCTTACATCTTTTTTGTCATGGCGGTGGCTGGCAGTGTCTCTCTCTCTCTGCCTTCCTGTTCCCCGAATTCTCTTCTCTGCTTGCCCCGCCTATACCTCCTGCCTGGCTACTGGCCAATCAGAATTTTATATACACAGAGCAATATCCACAGCATAGAGGGAATTCTTCTCGAGCAGTAAGGTGTGAGATAATGCCAACTCTCAGTCCTTGAGGGTGAACAAGTTTTGCTTTGAATTTGGAGATGTTAGGCTATTCCACACAGAGCCAATAACCTATGTAGAGACAAAGGGCAGCCAGGCCATAAGGGGTGTGTCTTGTATATCCAGGGAACTTGAGAGGAAGCCAGTCTAACTAGAATGCAAGGCCATGTTCGTAGGATGTGGTCAGATGATGCAGGGCCTTAAAAACAGGGTAGAAAAGTGAGACTTAAAGACCACATAGAGTTTGCCTTACATTTTAAGTTGAAGTGTGACTTCAGAAGACCATGTTTGAGACTGTCACTTGGATACTTATTGGTAACAGGGGCTTGAGGAGTCTAAAAGACTACTCTGGGACCCTTGAGAATCTAGGCAGGAGATGGTAAAAATGGCAGAGACACCTACAAATAGGAAAGAAATGGGGGGAAGACATTTCAAAGGAATTAATCACTTGAGTGGTTGTTTAGATTTTACAGACAGCAAATAACTTACTCAAAGTTGAGTCCAAGGATATTAGTTTGGGTGGTCAAGCCAAAGGAGCTTGTGTCTTAAACTGCATTCTTACAGAGAGCAGAGTTTAAGCTGATTGCTCATGAGAACCACCTCCCGGTTTGCAGTCTTTTCCCGATGGTGCAGTTCACACAGCTCTGGTATTAAAGGTGTGTCTTATTTCCCTTAAGGAAAAATAACATTTGTAAGAAAATTGCTTGGTTCCTTGCACCTGCCTTCTGATTGTTGTTGACTTAGCCACTTAGTTATCTTCTTGTTAAATATACAGAGAAAGATCCCCAGGGCCCATTAGTCTCCACAGCTGGGAATGAATTTAATCTTTGGGAGAAAACGAAACTGCTTACCTGGAATGTTTGTTCCCTGACTAATCTTGTAGTCACGTTGATCCACCCTTATATTCCATGAGTTCCCAAAGGTCTTGGCTTTGTGATAGGGATGTTAGAAATGGTTTAACTCATAGATAGGATTATGGGAGCCAGTTGGGGGACCTTGGTAATACTAGGAGAATAACTAACTTTGAAATGTCCAAGGCACAGAGAGGCCTGTTCATCTTGTATTCTGTTAAAAAAAATGAGCTCTTGGTGTATTGGAGGTATTCTGTTTCATTGCTATAGCTCCTTCATCCTGAAAGAGGCGTTTGTATGTGTGTGTGTGTGTGTGTGTGTGTGTGTGTGTGTGTGTGTGTGTATTTATATATATATATATATATATAATAAAAGGTGTGTGCTGAAAGTCTTCTTATGTCAGCAAACATTTGTGTAGTACAAGTGTGACTGATATCATTGAGTTCTATTGCTTCCATTTACAGACAAAGATGCAAAAAGGGCTTTCAGAGGCACAGTGAAGAAAAGTAAACTGAAAGTTGAGACCTAGCCACCTGACTTTCAACCCTGACTTCTCTCTGCAGTATAGAGTTTGGGCCAGTGTCAAGCTCAGAGAGGCAGCCAAGTTTTTTACATGTTTTATTTTTAAATTATATGGCATTGGTCTCTACAGATTGTTTGGAATTATCTATTATAATAAGTAATTCAATGATACATATTGTTCTCCTTGGCTCTAGCTTTTGTGATATAATTATGTTACAAAAATCACCCTTTCACTATTGCAAAGTGAAGTTTTTGTTTAACTCCTTGCAAGGTCCTGCTTGTTTTTTTTTTTTTCTTTTTAAAGTGGGTGTTCCATTCCCCTCACTATATTCAGATGACTGGGATAGCAACTTCAACCTGTTTCTTGGCCTGAAACCAAGGTTGTTGTGCAAGAGGAGGGTAAAGTGGATAGATTCAGGTGTATCTTGTGTCAGCTGTTTTAATAAGGGCAGTGTTTTTGAGGAAATGATAGCCACATCACTGCAGGAAATGCAGGCTTGGGAAAGCAGGTGCTATGTTTGTGCTGATTCCCTATTAAGGTCTGTCCTTAGGGCCATCTGTTGCTCTAAACACCAGTTCTTTGAAAGGTGGCTGCTTCTCTGAGCTTGATCCCCAGCTTGTGAGAAATTATCAGTAGCGCTTCTTTTAAGTTCTAAGAAGTTACACTTTGCACCAAAAAGACATTGTTTACCCTTTCTTCTATGTGTGATATTGTCATCACATTCCTTTGTCAGAAGGAGTCTTAATTCTTTCTACCATTCCCCCATCTTCTTGGCATTGACCCATTTAACACACTCTCAGAAAAGCCATTATATTTTTAAGTCTCCAAAAAGAGTCTAGTTTTTCTTTATGATTAATTTCTGGTTGTGTTTAAATAGCAGAAAAAGCAATCAATAGCCAGGTTAATCCAAGTTCGTAGGCAACTTCCTGTTTATTTTGGCCAACACCTAGCCAGTTAAACCGATAATGTGCACGTGAGGAGGAAGACATCAAAGTGGATTATGTATATGCAGGTGACAGTGAAAAACATAGCCCCCTTATCAGCAACCTAATCCCTTATCTAATCTCAATCCAAGCCATAATTGAAGCAAATATATCCAGAAGCTGCCATAAACAGAGGAAGAAATTACTTCCTGCCATTTACTGGGTAAGATCCCTCCATAAATAATAAGAAATAAGGACAGGAAACTTTGAGTCCTTAGGATAAATGATCAAAGATTCCTTAGTTGCTCAAGTCAACCCAAGGCACTGATTACTCATCAAATGAAATAAGCATGTTGAACAATTTAACTCAAACTCTAATAGTTCTAAGGGATTTAATAAAAAAAAATTATAATTTTTCTTAAGAGAAACCAGTTGGAGATCTTGAAGCCAGCCTTCTTCTGCCTCAAATCAATCATACAGAAAAGAAAACAGGAAGCCCAAAAAACGAGTTCCAGGAGATGGGAGCAAAGCAAGCCACTGTCCTAACTATTGCCCCTGCACAGCTGCCATTGCTTTAGAGAAGTAGACTCATAGTCACTGTTCACACCTATCTCTGTGTAATGGAGCAGTGCTGTGTCCAGTTCATTTAACCACTTAGCAAGCTGTTACCTTCTTATCCGCAATTGACTGCATCATTCTCAAACCCCCCTGTGTGAAGGCCCCAGTTTGAGATCATACTCTACAGTGGAAATGTCTAAATCCAGATAGCCTCTACTCTCTGGCTGAAAGACTGGAACTGATTGGGCACCTAAAGTACCAGGTCATATGAAATGAGGTGTCAACCTCACACTGGTATTCTCAACAGGGAAGTAGCAATATATTCATCAGAGCTAGCACACAGGCTTGGAGAATATTCCTGTCCATGGACTCCTGATCACCACCTTTAGATTTATCATGCAGATGAGTCACACAGATCATCAAAGTTGTTCACAATGCTTTGAAAAAACCAATTTCTTATGACCTGCTATCTGATATTCTGATCCTGTCGGTTTGACTCAGGACATAGAAATATTTTTAAAGGCTTGGAGAATGATTCTAGAGGAATGATTTATCCTGAATAAATGGAGAAGTTCGTTCATCATTTGTTTACGTGCCAACAAATGAAGGCTCTGACGAGGTTTGGAGGGCTCTGGGTTTTACTATTAGTCTTCATTGAAGTAACTGCAGTGGGCATCAAGTTTATGGACATCAACATCCACATTTTTTTATGGGGAGTTAAAGCTAGGACAGGGTCTTTGTAAGTAATTTTCAGTTTATGAGTTCTGGGCTTTGTAAGCTGTGTATCTTACACAATAGTATCTGTCCAGGCCACAACCACATAATCCCCTCAAGCTTAGACTCTCCTTTGCTAGAGTCCCACTCAGGCCTGGGATGATGATGATGATGACGATTTTTGTCTCCGTTTCTTGTGCTTGACAGTCTTCTGCATATAGGTTGTATTTGGGTACTATGTATGAGTGCTATGTGACTTGTATCAAGGACCTCTCCTTTTTTTCTGAAACATGTTAGGTTCTGCCTCAGTTTTCCAACCTAACACTCTAGTTCTTCATGAAATCTGCAGTGTGCCTGAATTATTATCCCACTGTTCCAAAACTCTGACCATCTGCCCTGGTTCTTGCCCTTCCCTTCTATGTCCCTGACTCTTTACCGCTGACTGAGCTTGAGGCATATGAAGTGGGGTGTTCTGTGTGGCCAGCTCTAGACAAATTTCCTGGGTTGGAAACTGGCTAGATAATGTACAGCTAGATTAACTTAAGCAACAAAAGCTTAAATACTTTTTAGTTTTCCCATCGTACCTTCTTTGCCTTCCATACTTTTAAAAACTTGAAAAATAAGAAACAGGGATATTTTATATGGTAGGATTTTAGAAATTTGAGACAACACATATAAAATATATATAATGTGCTCACTAAGTGTAGGCTGCTCTGCTGTAATTGTTACTGCTCAAAACTGTAGAACCAGGTCCTGATGGATGGTTATGTACTGTCTGTTCTATGGAGTTGGTTTACCATATTTGTTGGACATCAGTTCTCAGCTGCCTCATTTCTTCTCAACTCCCACTAAGTGCATTTCATTATTTTCTGATGACTATATCTATCACCCAACCCATTCATTTATGATAATTTATTATTTCTAGTATGTTCCTGGTTGAGTTTTCTCAGTTACTTCAACTCTGTAGACTGTGATGTTCAGTCACTCTGTCACCTTTTATTTTATAGTTTAAACCTTGTCTGAATTTTTCTTTACATTTGATTGCTTAAGTCTAGAACAGATTAAGAAGGGCAGTTAGGGTGACTGAGAAAATAATTTGGGTTTCTGCCTGTTCTTTCTTCTCTGCTCAGGATCATCCTTGCACGATGCACGTCTGAAGGCGGCTGCTCTCATATCCTGAGGTTGCTAATCTGTTCATGCTTAAATATTTCATGTGTTTTGTTAGATTATTTTACAAAAATGAAAACAAGTCTCCTAGTTAGCTGTCAACCTGAACCAATCTGTAGTGAATGGATTGATGGCTCTGTTGGTGAAGGTGCAGATGTAATGATGTAAAGAGTCTTGCTTTTTGCTTAGAAAACATTTATTGATACCTGTTTCATGACAAGCATATGTACAGGTTATTAACAGGAGATGGATAAAGAAAACAAAGTTTAAACGTAGTTACTTTAATATATTTTATTACTCTATGCGTGTGTGTGTGTGTGTGTGTGTGTGTGTGTGTGTGTGTGTGTGTAATGTGCACATGCACATTCCATCGCATGTTCATGGGAGGCAGAAGACAACCAATCAGGAGTCAATTCTCTCCTCCCATCTTATGAGTCCCAGGGACTGAAGTCAGATTGTCAGCTTTGGCAGCAAGCAACTTCAGCTCAATAGTAATTTTTTGGTAAGGAACATTTTGGCTCAAATTTGAAAGGTGGAAAGATTTAAAGATGTTTTGAAGATTAAACAAGTCATAGATTACAGCATTATAACATTTTATAACATGTAATATTTGAAATAAAGATTAATAAATATAACCTTAGCTTTTGCATTGATAACAAGCTTGTATTTTCAAAAGACAAAGTGAAGATATTTTTTTCTTTTAGTGGAGAATATTCTAGAAAACAATGAGGAAGTCATGAGGTTATAAGATAAATAGTATTGATACAATTTTAAAATGATGGTTAATAGTGACCAGTCATCCTCTAAAAAGGATTGGCTGTGGAATGTTAAATTTCCCTCTAGTAACACCTCTGTGTAGGAACAGGAGTGATGAACAACAGCCATGAGAACAGCAGGATGGGGTTAAGAAATGGGCAGGTTGAAAAATTTCTTGACACTCCCTCTGTTTCAGTTTAGTTGGTGGGTAGAGGAGTTGTTTGAGAATACTCTGGATAGAAAAATCAACAGAGAGTATAGAAAAGAGTACTTTTTTCATTGACTTTGAAAATGTAAAATGATAGTAATTTAGGAGATAGCTCAGTAAATAAAAGACTTGTCACAGACTCACAAGGACCAGAGTTTGGGGCCCTAGAATCTCTGTAAAAGTTGGTCAGGTGTAGTGGCCCACCTACAATCCAAGTGTTAGAAAGACAGTTGGCCAACTGGACCATCTGAATTGCCGAGTTCCGGTTTCAGCAAGAGAATGCCTCAGTAAATAAAGTGGAGTGAGATCAAGGAAGACATTTGATATCAACCACTGGTTTCCACATGCATGTGTACACACAAGCACATACCCTAGTACATGTGTTTATCTAACACATATGAAGTCCCATGCATACATAATGCATATACAAATAAATGCATGTGTCTTAGTTAAGGTTCCTATTGCTGTGATGAAACCACCATGACCAAAGAAACAAGGAGGAAAGTGTTTATTTGGCTTACACTTCCACAGCACTATTCATCCTGAGGGAAGTCAGGAACTCAAACAGGGCAGGAATCTGGAGGTGGGAGCTGATGAAGAGGCCATGGAGGAGTGCTGCTTACTGGCTTGCTCAGCCTGCTTTCTTACAGAACCTAGGACTGCCATCCCAGGGGTAGCACCATTCATAATGGGCTGGGCCCTTCCCCTCATCAATCACTAATTAAGAAAAGTCCCTTTAGCCAGATCTTATGAATCATTTTCCAAATTGAGGTTCCCTCCTTTCAGGTAATTCTAGCTTATGTCAAGTTGACATAAAACTAGCCAGGATAGCATGCAAAATAAAGTAAATAAACAAATAAAAATCACTTGATGAATGACCATATCCTAGCTATTTGTAAACATTTTAACATTATATTAAACAGAAAGCCACATAAATAGGTTCTACCTTAATATACTGAAATTACACGTTCCAATACTAAAATGAAGACATAGCTCTTGAAAGGTGTTGGAACATAGAAACTGAGAAGCAAATTCAATAAACGGGGACTGAAAACTCAGATTTCACTCTGCTCTGCTCTTGCTTCTCTTGCTATGTTTTCTCTGTTCTATGTTCTCCCTCTCTCGGAGACAGCCCTGGCCAAGTCCAGTTTGCTGGCCATATTCAGTCTACTACTCTCTTTCTCTCTGCTCTGGAATTTTCCAGATGCCTCTGGTTTTTCTCGCTCATATCTACAGTAAAACCTTTCCCATTAACCATGAAAAAAGAAGGAAAGAAAAAAAAACTTAGCTTGCATCTGGCAATTTGCCAAAGCTCTTTGACTAAAATGTTGACTAAATCATGGCTCTACTTCTCAAAGAACTCACAATGCAGTAGAGGGTGTGGGTGTCATGTACAATGTTGAAAAAATATTGTTCAAGGTGGCAGATGGCCTAGCAGGCTAGATTTAAATGGGGGGTAGTACTAATGTCTGCCTCGGTATTTTAGGTTTTCTTTCTAACTTTCTCTTTTTACCATCTTGCGGGGTGGGGGAAATTTACATGAGTAAATTGCATGAGTAGCTTTTTGTGGAAACTATCTCAAATCCTTTTGGGGAACAGAAGATTCAGTCTAAAAATCAATCAATAAAGATAATTCTCTAGTAAAGCAAGACTTGAATTTAAAAAAAAATGGTCACAGTAATCTTACCATTATTGAATGATTGACCATCATCCACAAAACTCTGAGTTTCAGCCTGAGAACTTCATAAACTGGATGTAGTGGTGTATCCTGTAACCCAAGTGCTCAGGAGGTGCAGTAGGGAGGGTAGTAAATCTGAGATCATCCTTGGCTATGTGCCAAGTTTGAGGCCAGCCTAGCCCATGAGACCCTATCTCAACACACACGCACATGCACACCTACCACCTCTTAAACAAATGGGTTATGGAAGAAATGTCTAGGAAAGAATTTTCTGGGCATTTTGGTCATTCATCATTGTAGTACCTTTTATGCTCTTTTAACTTGAATTTTCTTGTTAGTATAGCTGAGGTACAAAGAATCTGGGGAGATTGGGCAGATGTGAAGATGGAACATTCTCCAGGTGGTAAGAGCAGTTCTGGGTGCTTACAGATGGAGAAACCAACCAGTGGCCAAAAGTGATTGAGCAAATGTCTGGCCCCAGGTGTGGATTCCTGGTAAGCAGACCCTAGCTCTGAAGCACAGTCAGATGAGTGATGCCTGGTTGTTTCCAGTTTTAGTTTTGAGAATCCCAAGCAATGCGTTCCCAGTTTACCCATCTTTTTGTCCACTTGGTCCATGTCCCCTTTTCTGCTTCAGAAACATTTCTGCTAAGTTCATCTGCTCAAAGAACTCAGTGAAACATTATTACTGGTTAATCATAAAAATTAACAGCAGATTAACAGGTGATGCAGGACTGAAAGAAGAACCGTGTTTGAATTGAACTGAATTTGCATGTTTGAGTTGCTAGCATCACTACTCTTAAATTTGAAGGCCTTTATTAGGTAAAATAAGGTTTGCTTGAATAAAGGCACCATGGTACAGGGAAAGACGTGTGTGTGTGTGTGCGTGCGAAGGATATTGCACTTTACACACATCCAATACACCATTGTATTCCCTATTGGCAGTTATACCAATTGTGGGCATAGTAATCTTGCCCACGGGGAAATAAACAGTTTTGCTAATTCAAACATTCTGAATTAAATCCTGGAATATATTATCTCATTATTGCTTATTTCTGTCTCCTCCATCAGCCAGTAAATTTTGTGAGAGCAGGAACTATATTTAACTTCTTTAAAGTTACCTATTTAAAACAACACTTTGTGTGGGATATTACCAATTCAGTAGGTATTCAATAAAAAGTATTAGGATGAATTACCTATAGTGAGCAGGGAGGAAACAAAATAGAGAAATATTGAATCACAATTATTTCCCAAATGTGTACAGTCCCCCCTGGCCTAGCTGACCCAATCTCGAAGGGCTGAGTACCAAAAAGTACCACCTAAAATACACCAAATAAAATAAGACTCTTGCCTCTGGGGAGCCCTCAGCATTCAGTTCTGTTCATTTGATAGAGAACATAATGGAGCCCCTTTATAAAAATGCCTATTCAATTCATTTAAATTAAATACAAACAACAGAAGAGTTTTAACCACAGAGATAAAGTAACTGTTTAGACTGTAAAGCCAAGAATGAGTCCAGGTTAATGGACATCTATTAAGAAAGGCAGGGCAGAAATGCAAAGGACTGAGAACTGATGCTCTGAGAATATGACAGCACAGAGTAACACACATCAGGAGCTGAAAGTAATTTCTAAGCAGCCCTTCTCAATGGAGTGCCAAAGCTGCCTTTCAGCTGGAGTGGCTCTGGCTACTTGCTTGGTGCCAGGGAGCTGAAGCCTTGGCAGCCAATTGCACCCAGCTCTTTGCCTGCCAAAATACCAGCAAGGACAGGCTTCCAGAGCATGTCTGCACAGGAGACCAGCATTATCACATTCACTGAGTTCTCAATAAGGAGATTCATCCTGATACACCTCCTTAGTCAGTCCTGGATGACTTCAGAGATGGCAGTCTTGCTGGTTTCATTGTATTTTTAAAAACACTGTGTGGAAGAAATTGTTTATAACTCTATAGCTGTATACGATGCATCATTCTTTAAGAAAACCCAATTTGTTGTTATTATCAGTCTATTTTATGTATTACTAACCTCACATCTTAGATTCCCCTTGACCAATGCTTCTCAGTAAAGTTTCAAAGGTTTTCAGTGCAGACAAGTAGTTTGGAGGTAAACACTAGAGCAGGCGGGGCACTAGAAGAGAAGCAGAAATCTGGCTCAGATGTTCTATAACCCTGTGGCTCCAGACTTGGTCTTTGCAACAAGCTGTCCACAATACCAAGCAGAGTTCAATACATATCATTCTCCCAACTGACTGAACCATAATCTTATTGTTGAAAGGATTCCTAGATGATCAGTATACGCACTGAGGTGTGAGAGACTAGAAGAGCAGGGACTGAATAAATCTGCAATAAATGGGGCTTTCAAACTTCAATAAGTATGTGTAATGCTGGGAGAGGTTATTGTAAAGGCAAGTTCCAGGTCCAGATCCAAGAGGTTCTGGTCCCACACGTATGTATGGTGCCTGTGAAGTCATTATCTCTAACACATATCCCAGGGCTTTAGTTCTATGTGGTCACTGGACCACCTTTTTACAAACCTCTGCCACTGATGCAAATATCTGTCAAAGGAAGGCTACACCTAGTAAACACTGCTATGACAGCAGGCTGTGAATGCTTTCTGGGGGTTAATATTGTGAGCCTAACAGATCTAGAATAACCTTTCAGGAAATCTCTGGGCATGTCTGTGAGGGAATTTATAGATTAGGTTCATTGAGATGGTAAGACCCAGCCTAAATGTGGGCAGCATCGTTCCACAGGCTACACTGGGGGTGTGGTGGTGGTGGTGGTAGTGGTAATAAAAAGGAGAAAGCAAGCTGAATGCCAGAATTCAGCTCTCTCTGCTTTTTGGCTCTCAATGTCATGTGACTTGCTATCTCCTGCTGCCCTGCCTTCCCCATCATGATTGTGTAAGCCCAAACAAATTCTTCCTCCCGTAAGTTGTGTCTGGTCAGGTATTTGGTCAGAGAGATGAGAAAAGCAATTAATACTGACTTCCTGCATGGAAATAATGGATCCCTTGTCTGAGATAGGATTCATGGTTATAGGATCCCTGAGGCTGGTCTTTCTAACTTTATCTAGTCTAGTCACACTGAGCTCTGAGTTCTGCCCCAAACTTACTAGTTCCTTTGCTCTGCTGTTTTTTGTTTGTTTGCTCCATAGATTTCATAGTAAGAATGGTTGAGTTTGCCTGTTGGTTTAAGGCATGTAGAATTCTAGTTCTGTGACTTCAGTCAAGGGGATTACTGTCTTCAATGTCTGCTACTGTGTAAAATAGGTTACAGCAGTACCTGTCCCAGAAAATTGTTGGAACAATTGCAAGAGAAATGGCCTTTCAAAAATACATACCACAACACACATCATTTGGCAACATTTGGTATATGATCACAGCGGTTGTTTATGCTCTTTTCCTGCCTGTAGAATTGATATTTCCTCTGAGCCTTAATTACTCTTTACAGGGTTCCTTGACAAGTCTCTCTTCTCCCTCTGTATTGATCGCCATCTGTGTTCTCACATTGTGTAAACATTTCTTTCTTGTGTTCTGTCTGACATACTGTTACTAGTTTGTCCTCAGTCTCTATGCTAAACTGTAAGCTCGTCAAAACAAACATGAGAAAGAAACCCTGTTTTATCCTCCTTTGTAGTTTTAGCACCTCACCAGGACCATCAAGGAGAGCCGATTAAACAAGTGCTGTTCTTGGCGTTTTTAATAGATTATCTCAATGAATCCTCAGAACAACCCTATAAGGCAGGCACTGCTGTCATTTCCATTGCACACAATAGGATGGTAAAGGTTCAGTAGTTGTGCTGACTAGATTTATTTCAACTTGACACAAACTATAGTCATCTGAGAGGAGAATATGCCTCCCTGAAATCAGGCTGTGGGCAAGCCTGTAGGGCATTTTTTTTTTTTTATTAAAAGATTGATGGGGGAGGGTCCAACCCATTGTGAGTGGCTCCATGACTGGGCTGATGGTCCTGGGTTCTATAACAAAGCAGGCTGAGCAAGCCATGAGGAGCAAGCCAGAAAATAACACCTCTCCATGGCCTTTTGCATCAGCTCCCAATTCCAGGTTCCTGCCCTGCTTGAGTTCCTGCCCTCACTGCTTTTGAGATGAACTGTTATATGGAACTGTGAGTGAAATAAACCCCTGTCCTTCCCAACTTGCTTTTTGTCATGGTGTTTTATCACAGCAACAGAAGCTCTAAGATGGTAGTGCTGGCCAGTTTTAATTGTCAACTTGACACAACCTTGAACAACCAGGAAAGGAGGAGGCCTTATTAATGATGAATTATCTAGATCAGCTTGGCTGTGGGTATGTATGTGTGCCATCATTCTCTAGACAGGGAACAGTATAAGCAAGGAGAAAGTTAACTGAGAGCAAGCAAAACAGGATATTTTGTTATAGCATCAGAAATGAAACCATAACAAGTGCTTTGTTTATGGTTACACCACTAAATAACTGAATGACAAAAAGAAATGAAAAGGAAAGGACCTGACTGCTCCTAGGTATGGTGGAAGAGAAAGTTTATTGCAGTTAAAAGGGAGAGCATAGTCAGAGGCAGGGACATCTGGGAGAGTCCAGAATGGACATGACCAGGTTGAGCTCAACCATGTGGGGAGAGTGAGAGGGGAAGAGGGAAGGGAGAACCAGGTGCAGCAGCCAGGAGGCCAAAGGTCCAAATGGGGTGGGTAACCAAAATGTCTGTTATATAGGGAAGAACCTCTGGGTGAAGGGCAGCCCAGGCCCTGGGCGGGAGAGTTCAGGGTAGAGGGCATGGAGGTGATGGTTTGGAAGCCATATCCTGTAATAGGTAGGGACTGAGGGATGCTGGGAGAACCTGGCAGCCAGGTCCAGCTTTGATGTGTTAAACAGGCACCTCAGTGGTTTGTACCAGTTTGAAACTTAACAGCAATTGACTTGAATTTTAACAGAGCATTCTAGTTCCTACATTCAAGATAATAGTTGATTCAATGACTGCTCGTGAATTCCATTACATAGTGAGAAATATTGACTTGAGGTGAGGCCTTCCCTCTCCTAAAAATGATGTTCTAGAGGTGACAAAGTAGCAAGTCAAATCATTTTTCAGTTTTCTGATGTCTTATTAACACCAAATAATAACAAAACAAATCAAATGTAAATGTTTAATGTGTTACATTTGGAAATAAAACCTCAAACCTATTATGAAATCACAAAAACATATATTTCAAAGAGCAAAATTGTGTAGAAGAATGGGAGCAAACACAGACCCCACAGAGAGCTCTTTTCGTTTTATTGAGGTATTTGACTCTTACACAGTATGAGTTTCAATAATTCATCACAGTCAGCTCCACCCTCGTAAACTTTGCCCCCCACAGCACTCTGTGTCTTTTTGCATCCTGCTCTTCCCTTGCCCACCCCCACCTTGGTGCTGGGAAGCTGTCAATCTGATTTCTGACATCACGGCTTTGCCTTCTGCGGAAGTTCAGCAAATGTAACAGAATATGATAGTCTTTTGGATGTTGGTTATTTTGTTTACACAAAGTTTTTGACATTTATCTATATAGTTACTTTGATTAATAGTATTTTGTGTCTTACTGAAAAGTACTATTTCACATTATGAATTTCCTCAGCTTGGGAATTTAGCAGCCGATGAGCATTTGGGTTACTTTTTGCTTTGTTCTGTATTCTCAAGGCAATTCTTTCTGTGGAAGTACATTTTAATTTTTCTTGCTAAACACTTGGAACTTATTGGCCCATATGATAAATTGGTATTTAGCACTTTGCACGACATTGGCACACTGTTTTCCTTTTTCTTTTTCAGTCAATTAATGAATTAAATTTAAAGGTTTATACTGATATGTATGTTAAACTTACTTGCCCTCATATCTCCAACTCCCCTTTCTTTCCCCTCCCCCTCTACTCAGCCCCTCCCCCTCCACTCAGCCCCTCCCCCAGCTACACTTCTCGATCTCCCTCCCATCAGCCCCCAGCAGTTACGATTCTGCTTTCACATCATGATTATGTAATATCATTTTATGTATCTGTGTAAAATCTAGGGACCACAAATTAGAGGAAAACACACAATACCTGTTTTTCTGAGATTGACTTATTTTACTTAATATGATGATCTCCACTTGTACCCATTTTCTTATAAACAATATGGCTTCATTCCTCTTAATGATTCTCTTAAAATTCTCTCTCTCTCTCTCTCTCTCTCTCTCTCTCTCTCTCTCTCTCTCTCTCTCTCACACACACACACACACACACACACACACACACACACACACACAATCATTTTCTTTACCCATCCCTATGTTGTTAAACATTTTGGCTGGTCCCATGATTGAGCTAATCTGAATAGTGCACCAATGAAAATTACTGTGCAAGTGTTTATGTGTTGAGTTGACTCTGAAGTCACTTGAGTAAATACCTGAGAGAAACAGAGCTGAGTCATATGGAAGATCTATTTTCAGGTTTTTGAGGAACATTCACATTGACTTCCATTGTGGCTGTCCTAGTTTTTCCTCACCAGCAGTGTAGGAAGGTTTTCTTTTGCCTGAGTTCTTGCCAACATTTGTTACTTGTTTTCTTAATGACTGTCATTTGGATTATGGTAAGATAGAATCTCAATGTAATTTGAATTTGCATTTCTCTGATGACTAATGAAATTCAACTTTTTTGTTCCCATAGGTTCATTGGCCATCTATACTTTTTCATTTGAGAAATATATATATATATATATATATATATATATATATATATATATATATATATATATATTTTTTTTTTTTTTTTTTTTCCGAGACGGTTTCTCTGTGTAGTTTTGTGCCTTTCCTGGAACTCACTTTGTAGACCAGGCTAGCCTTGAGCTCACAGAGATCCATCTGGCTCTGCCTCCCGAGTCCTGGGATTAAAGGCGTGCGCCACCACTGCCCGGTGAGAAATGTGTTTTTATTTCATTACCCCATTTGCTGACTGGTTGCTTGATTTCTTGTTTCTTTTTCTTTTCTTTTCTTTTCTTTTTTTTTTAGTTCTTTGTATATTCTAGATACTAATCCTTTGTCAGACGTGTAGCTTGTATTTTGTAGACTGTCTGTTCACTTAATAAACTCTTTTGTTATCCATAGTCTTTTAGTTTTATGATATACCCTTCCTTGATTTTGGGTTTTGTTTTCTGAGTGGCTACAGGGCCATTGAAGATGTCCTCTATGCCTGGGTCTATAAATCAAACAGTTTCTGAACTTTCTAACAGTTTCAGAATTTCAGATCTTAAATTACGGTCTTTATACATTTGGAGTTGACTTTGTTCGAGGTAAAAGATGAGAATCTACTTCCATTTTCCTCCACGTGCAGACCCACTCTTGCCACCACCACTGGCTGACAAGTCTGTCTCTTCTCTCATGTGTAGTCCTGAGTGCACTTACATCCCACACTGGCCATCAGTGCAGCTGTAGTGTGCGCCATTCTTCCAGCAGTGACTAGAGGCGCCTCTGTCCTCAACAGCACTTGATATTGTAAATCTGTTTAACTTTATTCTATTTGATGTTTGGTAGAAACTTTTTTTGTCGTTTCAATTTTAATTTTCTTTAAATCTTTTCATTGCATATAATCATTATAAATGGTATTGTACTGGATAAGTACATTTTCCAACAAGTATTTTTTATATTGTCTATTTATATTATCTTGATGAGTTGTGATGCCAAACATCCTTCTATGCCTATTGATCATTTGTATCTCTTCTGATTGCCTATTGAAATTTTGATGACTTAAAAAAAATTGGTTGTGAGCAGGGTGGTGGTGGTGCACACCTTTAATCCCAGCTCTCAGGAGGCAGAGGCAGGTGGATCTTTGTTAGTTCAAGGCCAGCCTAGACTACAGAGTGAATTCCAGGAAAGACACAAAGCTGTACAGAGAGACCCTGTCTCAACAAACCAACAAACAAAAAGATTGTGTATTTTCTTGTTGAAGTTTATATGCCCTTTGATAAATATGTTTCACAAATATTTCTCAGTATATGGCTTGCATTTTCATTATCTTAATTGTGTCTTTTGGAGAACAAAAATATTGTATTTTATTAACTTTGATTTGTCCATTGTGTGTATGAGTGTGCATGTATTTGTGTGTATCTTGAGAAAATTTTGCCTAATTCAATGCCACAATGATTTTCTTCTCTCTGGTTTGTTGTTTCTTCACATTTATGTCTACCATCCATGTCAAATAAAGCTTGTGTATGAAATAGAGATTTAAATCCTGTTAGAGTTCTGTCTTCTTTCTTATGTATCACACAGTCCATCATGCATCTCTGTCAGGTAAAGCGTGGCCATGTAGAGACTAGTTTTACAGAACATGTGGGTGTGAGACTTGGAA
Organism: Onychomys torridus; assembly: GCF_903995425.1. Lineage (NCBI taxonomy): Eukaryota > Metazoa > Chordata > Mammalia > Rodentia > Cricetidae > Onychomys > Onychomys torridus. The sequence goes on along the minus strand of NC_050457.1, from coordinate 794,315 downwards.
AGTGCTAAAGGTGATAACCTCTCTGTTCTCAACTCCTACACTAGATGCTGTTGTTTGAATTAGGCTTATGGGGTTGTTTGTTTGTTTTTTAAATGTGGGATATGCAGAAAGAATGTGAGGGGAAATTCAATGTAGAGGAAGAGCTCAGGCAATTTTTTTTTTAAAATTCATTGTGCTTTGAGCAGATAGATAGGTTTAAACCAAAGCTAACTCACTGGAATACTAAACAGACTATTTTATGAATCCACTTTTAAAATTCTTTTCATTATTAGGCCAGAGATACTACTTTGCTTAGCTTTTACTTTTTGCCCATTTCTGAGGAGTGCAAAGTCTTTTTTGATGAGGATAAGCTGTTTTCTGTTTTGTTTTGTTTTTTCTTCTCCTGCAAATCTGTTTGAACAGGGAATAAAAAATCTTGGGATAATTCTGAACATTATGTCTTTTTTTCCTAGCTTGCTTGCCTTTTTCCCATTCCCATTCCCACATGCTCTGATCCTCAGATAGTCTGAAGCTTTAACATGCCAACAACAAATTCTCTGTATTTGGGTTGTTTTGGATTGTTAATTATTGGTGGCAACGGATGAGGGTTCAGCACCTTGGAACTTTTGCAAAAGAAACTTAATAAGGATGTGTTTGCTGTAGTTGGAAAAGTATTTGATGAGCAGCTGACCTTTCCAATGTTTACACAAGTTGAATCTCTGAACTGCCGGTAAGAAGGTCCAAGTTCTAATTCAGACTCAGACACTGGATCTCTTTGTAGGGAAAGCTTTTAGAATATATTCTGCTTCATTTTTCACATATTTTAAAAGATTGACTTCACCTATTGGTTAATTGGTGTCAGTAAAAGTTTGGAGGATGAAAAGATTTCCCTAGGGGAATTCCCTGTTGTTTTCTCTGATGACTACAGTTTCCCATTTACCTGAAGAAAGAGGATTTCTATTGTAGAAAGAAATAATTTTATAGATCCTTCACCGTGGGCTAGAGTAACATATTTCTTTCACATAGAGTTTGTGAATAAAGTTTCCACTGTTAGTAGGGAAAATTGCCCAAAGAAACCCAGTTGTCTGGATTAGGTCACTTATAAATACTTCAAAAATATTTACACAAATCTCCACTGACTATGTAATTCTCTGAGCATATTCCATAAGAATTTCTTCTCAGCTGTTTTTGGAAATTCACACATAAATACTTTAACCATGCATGTACCCGAAGAAGCAAAAGATTGGCTGGAGGAGGTTGGATTGGGAAATTACCAAGACTTTCTTTCTAATGGTGCCTCCCCCCCAACTTTGCTGAGTCAATATTTTAACGCTTAAGTGTCTTGTTTAGATGAGGGCATGTGACCCTCATTAGCTGTCCCAGATTGTGTATTAGAAACACCATAGCCAGTTTCACAATGCTCTCCTTGTAGTTCTAAACATTTCATAGGTGGCAGCAGCAAGGTAGGATACTCTCATATCTTCACTAGAAAATATCATGTCAAAATAATCCTAAAAAATATTCTTTGGCTTGCAGTTGAAGTATGAAGGGAACTTTCTGAGAATCATCAACTATCTGGCCACAAGGGAAAGAAAGGGTTGTCACTTTGTTATTGGATATTAAAAAATAAAATAAAATAATAAGAGGTCAAGGTTGTCTGTATGAATGTCTAGTCAAACCTTGAAGTTTCCATCTGTATTGGTTAGTTTTGTGGGTCAACTTGACACAAGCTAGAGGCATCAGAGGAAGGATCCTCAGCTGAGGAAATGTCTCCTTGAGATCTAGCTGTAAGGCATTTTCTCATTTAATGATCAACAGGAAAGGGCCCAGCTCATGGTGGGTGGTGCCATCCCTGGGTTCTATAAGAAAGCAGGCAGAGCAAGCCATGATGAACAAGGCAGTATGCAGCACCCTTCATGGCCTCTATATCAGCTCCTGCCTCCCCGATCCTGCCCTATTTAGTGCCTGTCCTGACTTCCTTCTGGGATGAACAGTAATGCTGAAGTATAAGCATAATAAACCCTTTCCTCCCCAACTTGCTTTTTGGCTGTGGTGTTTTGTCAAAGTAATAGAAATTCTAACTAAGACATCATTATAGTGTTTAGTTAAAAGAGGAACAAAACTGAAAACAATTCTATTCTAAATCAGTTACCAGTATTTAGAATCCAGAGATTTTGTGTGAAGATCTGGACTTTCAATTTCTTTGAAACATTTGAGGATGCAGCATCCATCTCCATATCTTTATCTAAGTGCAACACAATTAGATCAGTAACAAGGGTGCCTTTGGAAGTTCCTGTCTCCATCGTGCCTTAGAGAGGATCTATAAGATCTGACCTGTTACTAAAGGAGTCCTTATCATGCTGACTATTTTTATTCCAAGGAAAGGAAATTCCTACAGAGAGTGGAAAGAATGAGTTAAAAAATGAGACATCTGTGCTTTTATTTGGCAAAATAAAATCCACAAGTTTATCCAACACATCCGTGTTGATTCTTCTGGAGGTGGGTGTGAGAGACTGGCACTGTTCTCTCCCTTAAAATTTGTTGTGGATCCCGCACATTCTTCTCCTGGCTTGTTCCTCTGTCTCAATTACTATTTAAAGACAGCAAGCATCCCTGTGACCTCATCTCACAGCTGACAGTCACACATGTTTTTGTTTGTTTATTTACTTGTTATCTTCTTTGTTATTTAAGAAAGAGTCTTGCTTGAAAGCCAAGTATGGCCTCAAATTTGCCATCCTTTTGCAGTAGCCACCCTGAGTGCTAGATTCCAGGTGTGTGTCTCCAACCAGGCCTTTCCTTGTCTTAGTATCATCTATGTGATGAGACTGTCCATACTTCCCCTGTTTAAAAAATGTCCAGACATTCCCATGGCAGGAATTTCCTACCCACTTGCTGGCTTATTTTAAAACTTACTGTACAGAATGTTATCATCATATAAAATACATTTTTCCTCATATCACATTTTCTGTGGTACTAGGAGTTGAACCGAGGGTCTTGTATATTCAATGCAAACATTCAACCACTTAGTTATGCTCCACCCTTTCCTTGTAGACTTATCTGTACCCATAGAAGGACATGTAGTGTTCACTGTTCTTTACCTAGCATGTAGAATAGTGTTTGGCACAGTAAGTTTATCAACATGTGGTTTGTCCCTTAAAGGAGCAGTCGTACTTCCTTTGGAAAGGGAATGGGTACATTAGAAATTTTAGTTTTGATATTGTCTCTAGCTGTTGAAGAGGATCTATCCTTTGCATGTTTCATTCTCATTTAAAAGGTTGTGATGTCCAGAGGGACTAACTGCACCTAGTATTTGAATTTTTAATCATTTTGGTGCATATGTGGTGGGGTGGGGAGCAAACTGGTTAGGGCAGGACTGACTTAAAGAAATGTTCTGGTTTGTTCAGGAAGTTTCCCCAGTCAGCACTTTGGAGGTGAAGCTCTGACTTTGATCCAAGCCAGAAAATACAATGGATTGTCCTAGTCTGCAAATTTCATTTGCAAGTTCAACTGAAGTGTGAGTGCATGGGATTCTGTCATTGGCTCTCTTTGAAGCAAAGATTTCTAGCATAGGAAAATGTGTGTGTGCTTGTCTGGCCAGTGAGAGACAGGCTAGGCTGTCAAATGGTGTGTTCCCAGGGATACCCCCTCTCTTTCCCACCATGGCCCCTGCCACCAGTTAAACCAATTGATATAATATGATATTATGATGGAAAGATAGAATTTTATTTCAGATTTACTCTGTTCTTTCAATAAGAATATTGCTTTTTTTCTCTTTCTCACTCTCTCTTCTTTTCTTTTTTTTGCTTCGACAACTAAACACTCCAATTTTCTTTCCCTGAGGCGAGATTGTGTCTTTTATGCTGGCAGGGCTTCAAATGGGACTAATAATCATTTCTAACTATGTAAGCTGTTTCAGTGGTCAGTGAGGGCTTCTGTGATAATAGGATGCTGTTGTTCAAGCTGCTTTTGTCAATTTCAATTTTGTTAGGAGAAGGATTAGATAAAAGTGTTTTGAGAAATGACCTTTCCTAAACTCCAGATCCTGTTTTTAATCAGAGGTGGAAGGAAAATTTTGCTACAAATGAAAGAGTACTGCTCCATTGAATTTCTTCAGAACATGAGGAGAGCTGCTTGCACCCGAACATTAGCAATTTTGAAGTGCCAAGATGCTGAGTTTTCTGCTATAATTTAATTCTGGAACTAGGAATTTCTTCCTTACTTTGTGGATTCCTAACCCCCAAGAGCATATCCCAAGTTCACTGAAACTTTTCTTCTTACTCTCTTCTTTTCTTCTTCTGCCTTCTCCTACCTACTCCTTTTATCCTCCTTTTTACATCTTTCCTCTTCTTGAGACAGACTCCTGCTATGTAGTCCAAACTGGCCTCAAACTAACTACATAGACCATGATGGCTTGAACTTACAGCAATCCCTTACCCCAGCCCTCCTGAGTGTCAGAATTACAGATGTGTGCCACTGCAAATGTTTTTTGGATTTCTTCAAGCAGCACTGTTAATACTTGAGTTAGATAAACCTTGGTTAAGATAAGTTCCAACCTGTTTGATACCAGATATTTAAACCAAAACTTTGTGAGTCCAGAAATGATTCTGCCTGTCTATATATCCAAAGAAACATGCAAAAGGTCCTCTTTATAAATTCAATGAATGGTTTAACTTCTGTACACACATATCTCTGAAGAAATAAGATAACTATCTAGGAACTCCAAACCAGAGTTCTTTTGTTTGTTTGTTTTTATTACTGGCTTTAACTTACACTTATTTATGGAATTAGAATTTGTTATATGGATTTTAATGGGTATTCACATGGGAATATCAAGCTTCCATTTTGCTTTATATATTTACTTTGATAAGTATATATCAAAGTATCTGTATATATACTTTTACACATAGGAAGTAGAATAAAGTAACTATTTGGCTTAGTCATTTTCATCATTAGATAATGTAGATTTGTGGTCAATGGAACAATGTTAAATTCTATGTAGCAGTGATTATTCTGCTTTCACAATCTAGCATCATTCTCAGGATACAGTAGGTATTTAATACATGTTTACTATAAGTTAGTAAACTAATGGGACACACACAAACACACACATCACAAACACACACACCACACACATCACATACCCACTACATGCACACACACACACATCACACTCACTACACACACACACACACACACACACACACACACACACGCACGCACGCATGCACACACATGCACACACACACACACACACATATACACTTTACTGTAATCCAGTTATTTGGCTTTTAGAAGTGAAATCAGTGATCTTCTTTTCCCCCTACTTTTTCTAAGTGATGCTTTTGGTATGTTCTGTTCTTATTACTATATCATTTAGAGGTTCTTAAAAATATATATGGATAATATAAACATATTATATATGATATATATTTGGATAATTTATATATTTGAATAATATGTATGCATAAAAATCCAATATATATGTGGTTCTTTTCCTTTGATTAATTTTATGAGAAACTCTATTCTCTCATTGTTTTATCCTGTTTGAGCTTTATCTCTGTGAAATCTGGGGTGTGGACACGTCCAGGTAAAGCAGCTGTCTTCCCATTTTTCATTTTGACACTTAGGCTGGCTTCCTCTAGTTTCTTCATTGTACAGTGGATCTAATGAACACTGTTCAATGCTTGTAAGAAATTATGTTTCCAAGGTCTTGTTGCTCAGGAGGTGTATACATAATGATGGAGAGCACAGTGCCAAGGCACATGAAACTTTCAAATTGTTGACATGGATCTTAAGTCTGTTGCTTTCCAAATTCAAGTTCAACACTGTTGGAAAGTCAGTTCTCATTCTCTTCTGAGACTTGTGGGGCCTCAAGTTTGATTCTATTGTCTCCTCTTTCCACAGACAATTTTTTATAGTTGGTTCAATAAATAAATTGGTCAGTATTTTTCTGATTGATTGATTTTGAATATTTTACCTAGAAAATGATTTGGGTAAGAAAACCCAAATCCTGATCACTATAATTCTCCTGTTTTCTCAGACCAAATGTCCTTTATTTCATTAATTTTGCTGCAAAGAGCTTGCTAATCTACCCAAAATTCTTATTAAGTTATTTAAGTGAATCTAGTCATCAGTTTTCCTCTAAATTATAACTCAAAATCTTATTTTTGAACTTCTTCCTTTTTAATACCTTCTGATTGTAAACATCTTGAAACACACACTTGACTATATGGTTAAGTGAAATTTTATTATTAGTTTATATTATTTCTATCAGATGTACAATTTTCATCGAAATGTTTGTGCCTCTTTAAGGTGGGGGCTTTTCATATTTCTCTTTCTGTTCTTTTCCTATAGGGTGCATGTGGTGCTCACAGGAAGACCGTGATAGTCAGTTTGCTTACCGAGTAAGGCGATGGTAGTTCATACCTGTGTTTCACAATAGGAACAGCATGTCAACATTGATACCGTGTAAATGAGAGGTGGGTGAGTTGGTAAGAAGTTCCAAAACAAAGCAAAATTGTTACAAAACTGAGGGTCACAGCAGCTGCTGATTTGATAATAAGGGTTGAAAGGTAACAGTATACCAGCATCATTATATTCAACCCCATTACCTTGTTTACCCTATATTTGATCTTTAACATCAAATGACTTTAATGACCACTGTTGCATAGTCATCATTTTCCTTAATTAAATTTTTCAATACTATCCTTATTCATAGAACAAAGTGTCAGTGTTTAATTATCTATATGTAGATGCATCTATATATAGAATATAGAAACAAAACTATCTATATTAAGGGAGGCAGTTTATGTATATCACAAGTGTCCCATATTTACCAAAAATCAGGCTTTGTTTCAGCACATATTATTCCAAGTCTACTATTTAGAACCCTGGGACCTTAAGGAACACAGCAATCATGGACTGTATTCTCTGTGGCTGATGATAGATTTTAGCAGCATTTTAAATGGTATCTGAAGTGCCCTCACATTTGAAGAGTGAGCCTTTGAATTGCTAGCGCAGTGATTAAGAACTCTGTGAATGTCATTTCATGATGGGTGTGAATAACTGTAACTTCATATTTTTAGTGACCCCCAGTGATTTTTCTCAGTGACAGAGTAAGCATGTAAAAGTTGGCTTTTCAAAGTTCAAAGCTGGTCTCGATGTTGAGAACATGGATCTGTTATATGATTAGATTCTTCATCTTATGTGAATGATATACATAGGCTTTTAAATGGCCAACTTTTGAATCCTGGCTCAGCTACTTGCCCATTCTGTAGTAGTGTAAGCATGTGATTTCAAAAGTTTGGGGTCTGTTCCCTCATTTGTAAAAAGGAAACTGTAGTACATCCCTCATAAGGTCTTTGTGAACTTCCACCTCAATGGACTGTGAACCCAAAGTGGCTTCTTAGCACTTAGTCAGTAAAAGCTGGATATTATTTCTTTCCTACAGCACATCTCTACATCTTTACTTTTAGTCCTATGATGGCCTTTGCCAGGAAGGCCCAGAGGTGAGCTCATTCAGAGTTGGTTCTGAACAAGTTCTCTTCTGTCTTCCCAGATCTGTAGTGCTGTAATACAATCTCCCTAGTTTCCCATCTTTTTATTTTCAGAGTTCTGACATTACTTACTAAGGTATAACAGATCTTATCAGCCACAGGGAGGTGGTAAAACTTCATTCAGCTCCACAGAATTCTTGCAGAATGACCTCTGATAAGATGTTTGGTTTATCTTGTCCATTCACAGAGAGCTGGCTCTCTCTTTTCTCCAAGAAGGACCAAAGCAGAGGCTGGAGAACGTATTTGATGGAATGATTGTTATAGATTTCTGTTTTATGCCAGAGAGGTCCCTTCAGGAATCTTTTGCAAACTCAACACAAAGTCTGTTAAATTATTGTACTCTCAGATTCTGCAGGTGCTGTGTTTTAATATCTTAGGGATCACATGTGTTAAGCACATCTTTTTTGATCTTTTGGCCTTTTAGCTTGCTTTTCCTTTTTAAAAAATGTTTTGATTTATTTTGTACTTTAAAATATTTGTATATAATTTAAATATTTACTGAAATAATGGTAGTCTATAAAAACTTTTATATTTATGAATAAAGAAATGAGGCATTCAAAAATCCTTCATTTTCTCACAAAAATGGTAGCTATCATTCATTCATGTCTAGGTACTATAAGCTGAAGAGGTCTTGTAAATCATCTCTTTTAATCTTCCTGTCCCCACAGCAGTGCTATGAAGAGGCTTAGGCCATAATCTTAATAAAATAGTTTTTTTAATCCATTTTATTTATTTATTTATTTTTAGAAAACTGTATACAAGTATATAATGTTTTTTGATCATATTCGCCCCCATATTCCTTTCTTATCCCTTCCCACTTTCTCTAACCTCTTTTTCCCAGAAGTCTTCTCTTTACCTTCATCCCTCCTCCTTCCTTCTTTAATTACCTGCTGAGTTTAATTAGCATTGCTTACAAGAGGATGGTCGTAGATATCTTTACTGGTGCACCATGGGGCAACACCACTGAAGAATATGACTCTCCTCTCCCAATAGTCATTGACAGAATGGCTTCTCAGTGAGGGGCATGGCTTCTTATTCCCTTCCTTTGCCACTCTTGGTGGGTTGTCAATAGACTTGATTTTGTACAGGTCTTGTGTAGGTAACCACAGCTGATCTGAGTTCTTGGTTGTGACAGCTATGCCATTTCCTCAAGACAACATTTTAAACACTCCTTCCTGTCCTTTGATTCTTAAATTCTTTTGTCCTCTTCTACTATGTTTCCTGCACCTTGAGAGGGAGAGATATGGGTGTCTGACTTGGCTGAATATTCAAAAGCCACTTATTCTCAGCACTGATTGCTACCCACTGCAGAAAGAAGCTTCTATGACTAAGGTCAACAGAAGCACCAATCTACGGGTACAAACACAGGTATTTTGAAGGCACTTTGCTAGCGTGGCCGTTTAGCTAGATAATAGCAGTAGGTTCCCACCTTATGACTTCCCAACCAAGGACTGTTGACCAGATTTACAGTACCAGACAAGAGATCCCTTCTGTGGACTAGGCCTTGAATCCAATCAGAGAGTAGTTGGTTACCCCCACAACAGTTATGCTACTGTTATAGCAATGGGCATACCTTACCTGGCAGGTCAGTATTGTGGCATGCACAGTCTACTGCTGGGTAAGACCACTGGTGATTTTCTTCCCCAGTGGCATAGCACCTTCTCATACTGTGAAAGCTGGCCAGCAGGAAGGAAGCTTCCAGGTCTGTCCCACCTTAATTTCTCTATGTCCTACAGCCAAAATATGTGGTATCCTATGTAATAGGGTCTTACATCTAGTTTTAGTGAGGAACCAAGAACAGTGTCAACAGTTAAGGGCCTCTGGAGCCTTCTGAACAACAACTAGGAAGAGGTATCCCATGCTTGGGACAGTGTTTTGTTTGTTGTTGTTGTTGTTATTATTATTATTCCCCCGTGTGTGTGTGTGTGTGTGTGTGTGTGTGTGTGTGTGTGTGTGTGAATGTGGGGGCATGGGGAGGCCAGAAGAGAGATCAGATCCCCTGGAGCTTGAGTTACAGGTGGTTATGAGCTACTCATATGGGTGCTGGGAACTGAACTAAGGTCCTCTGCAATTGGCAGCAAGTCATCTCTCCAGGCCCTGACACTAGGGTTTTTGTTTAATAACCTGTGGCATTGGGGAGTAGTGTTATTCATCCTTGTGGGATACCTCCATTCAAAGTCCTGTTTTAAAAATTATGTTAAAAAATTAGCCTACAATGTAGAGGCTTCTATGTGGCTTTCCACTATCAGCTATGTGCGCACCTTAAAAGTGTCCACCAGACACAGCTCTTGCCTCTTGTTCCTCTTCTCTGGTCTTTCTCTCTCTCTGTTTCTTAGGTCCTCACTCCAAGAAGGCCTTTAGCTCTTTTTTTTCTTTTTACCAATATATTTTATTATTATTATTATTATTATTATTATTATTATGTGTTTTAATTTTATACATCAGCCATGGGTTCCCCTGTCCTTCCCGCTCCCGCCCCCCTCCCCATCTTCCCCCCAGGCCCTCCCCTCCATTCCCGTGTCCTCCAGGATCAAGACTCCCCTGGGGATTCATTTAAACCTGGTGGATTCAGTACAGGCAGGTCCAGTCCCCTCGTTCCAGGCTGAGCATGTGTCCCTGTGTAAGCCCAAGGTTCCAAACAGCCAGCTCATGCACTAAGGTCAGATCCTGGTCCCATTGCCTGGGTGCCTCCCAAACAGATCAAGCTATTCAATGGTCTCACTTATCCAGAGGGCCTGATCCAGCTGGGGGCTCCACAGCCTTTGGTTCATAATTCATGTGCTTTCATTCGATTGGCTATTTGTCCCTGTGCTTTTTGCAATCTTGGATTCAACAATTCATGCTCTTGCAGTCCCTCCTCCTTCTCGACAGTTGGACACCAAGGAAGGTGAACCTTTCAGTGGGCCCTACCAAAGCACAGCACTTAGTAAACACCCCTGTGCAGCAGAGTTAGTGCAAGAGGCTTTACTGGGGGAGGGGACAAGAGAGTAAAAGCCTCCGAGTGCTGTGCTTTGGTAGGCCCACTGAAAGGTTCACCTTCCTTTTTTCACCATCTCTCTGCCTTGGCTCACCCTCCACTGCTCTTCCACATCTCGCCTCCTTTACTCTCACCTACACCTCTCTGCCCTTTCTCCTCTCCTGGGTCCTTTCTAGTGTCTTGGCTTCTACAGGCACTCCAAATTAAAAACACCAATCTGTAAATTTGAAGCTAGGATACACAGATGGAAAGTCAAAATTTGAACTCAGTCGGATACAAAGCTTGGATTCTAGTCTTTACTTACTTTGAAAAAGTGATGAAGTGTGTTTGCTTCCTAGTTTTGAAGGTTGATTGGCATACATATTTCAGTGTTAGAGTTGTAAACAAATGAAGTCCAAAACTTCATTTGCATAGGCATTTAAACAGGTCAATCAATGACCTAAGCTTTTAAAACAGGTTAGAATAATTTAGCATCACTATCAAATGTCAAATTGCAGATCAAGGAGAGCATAATAAGCATAATTTGCAATCATTTCCAAGGTAATTCACCTTAATTTATTTAAACTTTCTAGAGGGTGTAACTCACTTGTTAGCAAAACACTTGCTTAGTATATATGAGATCCTTGGGTTTGATCCTCATCACAAAAACATGTCCAGAATGTAGGCTGAGAGATTATTAAATGCATTATTAAAAATAATGATTTTTTTCAGAAACTGTAAAATTGAGTAATTGCTGGTACATAGAAATATATTCAGAATTAACATTTATTGGTCACATTCATAGTAAAACACACATTTTTCTTGAAATGAGATTGTGTTTGTTCTAGCCACACCTTCCAGTTCTACTGATGGATTGTAAAAGAGGAGGAAATGGCAGCTTTCTTTTCTCTGCCCTTGGGTTTCCTTTATGTTAGAATATGCTTTAGGATCTCTTTATGAAATACAGAAGAGCAGGAAGAAAACTCTACCTCCTTCTTGTCTCCTCCCTCCCTGCCTTCCTCCCTCCCTCCCTCCCTCCTTCCCTCCCTCCTTTCTTTCTTTCTTTTCTTTTTTTTTTTTTTTTTTGGTTTTTCGAGACAGGGTTTCTCTGTGTAGTTTTGTACCTTTCCTGGAACTCGATTTGTAGACCAGGCTGGCCTTGAACTCACAGAGATCTGCCTGGCTCTGCCTCCCGAGCTGGGATTAAAGGTGTGCCACCACCACCTGGCCCTCCTTTTCCTTTACTCCCTCCCTCTCTCCCTCCTTCCTTCCCTTCCTCCCTTTCACCCTCCTTTTTCCCCTCTTTTTCTTCCTTGGTTCTCTTAAACATTTCCCCTGGTAGTTTTGGAATGCATGCTTCTTCCAGGTATTTAAAAGCTTTTTTGGCATGCAGTACAGCCAGTGTTAACACTGGCAATTGGTGTAATTTGCAAGGAGGGTACATTAGATATAAATATGAATTTGTACATCACTTGCTTAAAGTCAATTTGTGATGAGCCTGTTTGGCAATGGGGTATGTGTTAGTGATTATTGCATGTGTAGTCCATGTGATTGAACTGTACAGAAGTTGTAGTGAGTTCTTAAAAATTAATTTTATATGTCTTTATTAGTTTTGAATAAGGATATAATGAGTTTCTGCATCTGTGAATTAGGCCATTCCTCATATGGGAAAGATACAATGAGAAAATAAACTATTTCAAGCACTTTTTGGAATTTAAAATTAAATTCTGTCATATCTGGCTTCTCAGCTAAGATTATGAGGGCCTTCTATTCCCTTTGTATGACTAGAACCTTGTAGAGTTTGTTAGCATGTAGCAGTTGATCTCAAATCTTTTAAGGTTTCCTGAGGCATGCAGAGGATTGTAACAATGTCTAGTCTTTCCAGACCATCACCTTCTGGGAACAGGGGCATTTTGGTTTCAACTGTACTGTATTTGATTTGAGACTTGACTAGTGTTTCTTTGACCCCAGCTTTTATGCAATTGTTTTGCTTAGAGCATTCTGCTTCCAAGCCTGGCTTCTCTCTGCTTTCTTAGTTCTCCAATCAGTTCTTCTGATTTTTCAAAATTGTTTTTTGTCTTTTAATCGTTGTGCCTTTACCAATTAAATTTCCTCCCCAGCTTAACATTCTTTTAAAAAGTAAATGGTGAGTGTGACCTTGTCCCCTAATTGTACCAGCTTCACCTGAGATGAGCGATGTGAGCTCACACAAATGAGAACTGGAGAAGCTGTTTTTACGGCTTCTCAGATTTACTTATAGACAGTAACCTGATGCATAAAAGAGAAATTAGTTCATTGTATTCACTGACATCTTTGGGTATTGGACCTTAATTCTCTTGCAGGATTCCGTCTTAGAAAGATAGTAACAGGAAAGACCAGGATGAAAAAATGCCTTCTCAGTGTCCTCAGGGTAGTAGGTAATACACAGGTATCTAAATACACCTTTAGATAGATTATCTTATTAATATGCACATTCACTTAAAAATCTGAAAATAGTTAGGACCACTGTTGGTATTTCTGTGATTGTGTTTTAGTGTTCCCCAATAGTCCACTATGAGTAAGTCTGAAAATAGTTAGGACCACTGTTGGTACTTCTGTGATTGTGTTTTAGTGTTCCCCAATAGTCCACTATGAATAAGTCTGAAAATAGTTAGCACCACTGTTGGTACTTCTGTGATTGTGTTTTAGTGTTCCCCAATAGTCCACTATGAGTAAGTCTTGGACCCAGAGTGACACTTATGAGAGCTGTACTGTAGAGAGAGGTCCTAAGATTATAGGGGTATAGGGAAGTTTCTTGGGTGACCCCGTTAGTAGTTCTCTCAAGGGAAATGCTATAAAAAGAACAAACCTGACCCCATGCATTCACGTTCAGCTCCTGTTCAAGGTGTTACCATTTGACCCTGCACACACTCTCACCATGCTGTGCCATCACCCTTATTATAGGACAAACCAGTGGGACCCTCAACTGACTTTGGGTTTGAACTTCTGAAACTGTTAACTAAATGAGTCTTTTCTCTTTCTACAGTTAGCCACCTTAAATACTCCATTATTTTACTGTAAAGAGACTAATACAGCCTTTCATTATCTTTTACTTAATTACTTGGAGTGCTACCAGGAGATAACAAGTTGGATCAAGCGTACTGATCATATTTCAGTAGATTAAGACAACTCAGTGACCTTTGACCTCTCCAAGGGTAAGGACCTTATCCTTTGTTTTTATTAGTCTTAACACCTACAGTTTCCAACTTATTATAGGTAATTTGACAAATACTTTTCATAATAGTAAGATATAGCAAGATATACAGATATACTGCATGCATTCATTTTTAATCTCCTCCAAGATGGCTTTACATATTTTCATTCACAAATTGAAGAAATTATATAGAAAATGTGAGATTGGTCATAGCCTTGTTGAGGTTCCAAACCTTCATAAAATGGGCAGACTTTCAGAGAATGTTAAGGTTGAATGGATTTGTTCTATGCATGTACTGGGTGGGAGAGGCAGTCACGAGCTAGGGAATGTGGTGTTCACTGGAATTCAGCTGTAAGATATGATGTCCTGATTCCCTGATCTCTGCACTTAGTGAGATGAAGGGTGATTACGGGAAGATATGATCTTGTCAGGAACTGTTGTGAATCACTTATTATTGGGAAGAAATTGTCCAGTAATATGAAGATTCTGACACTAAAGTGACCATCACTGAGAAATGTGAAAATCTGGGAATCATTTCAAGATCCATTTGGAAACAATTTTGCTGAAAACAGCATCACAGATGCTTCTCTCCATTATTGGACCAAGAACAATGTGACTTTGGTGACAGTGACTCAGATAAAACCTGATATCTTTCAGAAAATGGAACAAGCCTTCAGTAGGCAGAAAAACTTACACAAATTGAAATATTGTGAAGCTTTTTCTAAGCAGTATTAATTATAACAGTTATGTCTTGATTACCTTTGATTAAAAAGTCAGAGCATGATATAATAAGATCTTAAAACCTGCTATGCTATGTCTGAATTAGTGCACTAGTCCTGTGACAGTACATACAGGGCCATTAGTCTTATTTTTGTTTTTTTGCTTTTTTTTTTTTTAACAAGGGAGATAAAATATCCACATTTATTATCATCAGAGATGTAGCATCAATATAAAAGACTTAAATCTTTCTTCACAGGAAGAGTGAAGTAGAGGTGTGGGCAAACTTAGAGAAAGAGTAAATGATTTTTGTTTTTTTATAGGACAAGTTCCTCTACACATTGTTGAATAAAATTTCAGAAAAAAGACCTAAGACCAGGGCTGGGCATGTACCTCAGCTGCTACATTATAGGCTGCTTGCCTATCATGCATGAAACCCTGTGTTCGATCCCCATCACTCCATAAACTAGGCATGATAATTTAGATCTATAGGAAGACAGAAGGTCAGAAGTTCAAAGCCATCCTTAGCTGCATAGTAAGTTCAAGGTCAGCCAGGGCTACATGCCACCCTTTCTTAAAAACAAAACATTTCTTTTAAAAGCCATTGTGTTGCTTGGCAGATCCAGTCAGACAGAGAAGGGAACTTGGCAAAAAGCCTCTCCCTGGGCTGAGAGGGAACAAGGAACTGTTACCAACAGTGAGAAATGTAACTTGAGTTGTGGACTGCGCAGCCTGAGGCATCCCACAGAGAGCTATAGCGGCTTTACTCAGGTGTGCCAGGATCGTCCTTCAGCCAAACATTCTCTCTTTCTGTCTCTGTCTCTGTCTCTGTCTCTGTCTCTCTCTGTCTGTCTGTCTTCTCGCTCTCTCTCTGTCTGTCGCTCTGTCTGTCTGTCTCTCTCTCTGTCAGTCTCTCTGTCTGTCATCTCTGTCTGTCTGTCTCTCTCTCTGTCTCTCTCTCTATCTCTCTCTGTTTCTTTCTCTGTCTCTGTCTCTCTCTGTCTCTGTCTCTCTGTCTGTCTCTCTGTTTCTGTCTCTCTCTCTCTATCTCTGTCTCTCTCTCTCTCTCTCACTATATGTGTGTGTGTGTGTGTGTGTGTGTGTGTGTGTGTGTGTGTGTATGGGCGGTTGCCTGTGGGCAGTCAGAGGACAACATTAAAGGGTCAGTTCTCTTCTTCCATGTAGGTAAGTGAGCTCAGACTTGAAGTTTTCAGGCTTGTCAGGAAGTACCTTTACATATTCAGTCATCTCACAGGCCTTAAAAATGCATTATTGATTTTTTCACTGACAATTTCACATGTGTACACACTGACCACTCTTCCATCTTTCTGTTGCCCTGACTAACTCCTTCTTACCTATATGTCTTTTTCTCCCTTTCATGTCTTTTAGTTTTGTGACCCACTGAATTTAACCAGGGACCTCTGTGACCATGGTTTTGAAGCTATGTATGTGTTAGAGTCTAGTGGGTTCCGCAGTGGGTACACAGCTAAAGACAATGACTGCCCCCTCTATCAATAGCCAATAGTTTCAGCAGTAAGTGGTAAAGCCCCATGAGCCCCTCCCCCTTCCATGACTGATTATTGGCAGGGTTAGACTTCTGCAGGGCCAGAGCAGATAACCACATCTGTGAGTTCATGACTGGGATGGTTGTGTCATCTTTTCACAGCCTTTCACCCTATCTTCTGACTGTTATGTACTTCCCACATGCCCCTTAGCAACATTCCTTGAGTGCTAGAAAGGGTGGTGTAAACATCTTGTTTAGGGTAGTACTCTCAAGGTCACTTTTCTCAGCATCTTCAGCAGCTCATTGTCTATGCGTTTATCACTATTCACTGCAAAGAGAGATTTCTCTGATTAAGATTAAGATTAAGGTTTGGCCTATGAATATAAATATAAACATTTAGAAGGCAATGTGACACTATGCAAACTTAGCTAAGCAATAGTATTTTAACCAGGCTTATAGTAGCAAGCAAGCGTTCACCTCTGTGGAGTAGGTCTCAAATAACAAGCAGGGTTGTTGGTTGCTCTTGCAACAGTCATGCCATTGTTACACTGCTGGGCCTCTCTTACCTAACAGCTCAGATTTGTAATTTAGAGGTTCTCAGTTACATAGGACCATTGAAAGAAAGAGAGAGAGAGAGAGAGAGAGAGAGAGAGAGAGAGAGAGAGAGAGAGAAAGAGAAATAAACCTTGAAAGTCTTCTCACTGTTTCGTCTTTATCACAAGACACCATCATTTCTTTCCTGGCCCATGGCAAAGAATTCTAATCTCAATTCTAGATATTTTTTTCAAACTCTTGTTGATCACAATTCTTTCTTTAATAAAACAGTGATTTTTTTGGTTTGTTTTAAATTTTAAAAATTTTTATTGAGAGTAATTTTTTTCATACTGTGTATTTTGGTATGGTTTCCCCTCGCTCATTGCTTCCCAGATCTTCCTAACCTCTTCACCCATCTGACCCCATGTCTTCTTTCTCTCTTTCTTCAGAAGACAAACAGGATAATAAAAAACAAACAAACCAGAATAAAACAAAGGAAGAAAACAAAACCACAAATAAAGAGAAAAACACATACATACATTTACACACACACACACACACACACACACACACACACACACACACCAAAACAAAACACCATAAAAATAAAATCCAAACCATAACAGATAAGCAAAAGACAAGTAAGGTAAAAAATTTCCAAACAAAGCATTTTGAGACAAAACATCTTCTAAAATACCATTGAGTTCATTTTGTGTTGGCTGTCTGCTGCTGGGCATGGAACTTCCCTCAGGTATGGTTTGTATACCCAGCAAGACTCCATTGGAGAAAACTTATTCTTTTCTTTGTGACTGACTGTCAATAGGATTAGTGATGGCAGCTCCTGTCCAGTCCCCCCTCAGCACTGGGGTCCCATCTGGCTTAGAACTGTTGAGATCCTGTGTATGCTGCCATCATCTCTGTGAGTTTATATGTATATCGGCCCTGTGTGTCTAGAAGGCCTTGTTTCCTTGGTGTCCTCCATCCTCACTATCTCTTACAATCTCTCCACCTCCTCTTTTGCAAAGTTCCCTGAACCCTGATATGGAAGGGTTTGATGAAGACACCTAATTTAGGATTGAGTGTTCCAAAGTCTCTCACTGTGCATTGTCTAGTTATGAGTCTGTATTTGTTCCCATCTACTGTAGGAGGAAGCTCCTCTGATACTGGCTGAGTAGGACCCTGATCTGTAGATATAGCAGAATGTCATTAGGAGTCATTTTATTGCAATGTTCCTTTAGTAAGGCAGTAGTATTTGGTTTTCCCCTTAGGTCCCCAGCCTATCTAGTCTCAGGTTCTTGGCTACTCAAGCAATGTCAGTCATGAGTTCCATCTCAATGAGTGGGGCCTTAAATCCAGTCAGATAGTGGTTGATTACTCCCACAACTTTTGTGCTACTACTGCACCAGCATATCTTGCAGACAGATCACTATTGTAGATTGAAGAGTTTATAGCTGGGTCGGTGTTTACATTTTTCCTCTGGTAATATGCAGAGTACCTTCCAAGACCATGAATAAAAGTCAGTAGGGGTGAAGGTTCTAGATAGGTACCAGAATGACTTCTCTGTATTCAATGAGTTTAGGTGCTGTCTTCAGTTTGTGGAGAGAAACAAAAGCCCAGGCAATAACCTGGCTTATTTGTAGGCTTCCATGGGGTCCACTTGCCTAACAACTCAATTAGATATATCATAATCCCAGCACTGGAGGTTTCACTTGGTGTAATGAGAGGCTTAGTTGGAATTTTGTCTCCCTAATTATTTGGTGATTCCATTTGAATTTCCTTCACCTATGTCTATATTAAAGGAAGCTTCTACAGTCATAGGTTTTGTATGCCTCCTCAAATAACCCCTTCATTTCAGTTGTCCCTCCTCTTATTCCACACCTTCTCCCCTTATTCCTGCCTCTCTCCATTTAATCCTACCATTCTAGCCCCCTGTCCCTGTCCCTCCATATATTCTATTTCCCCTTTCTTCTGAGTTCCTTCCCTCAACCCTAGTTACTTACTCTATAGCTAACCTCTATGAGTATATGGATAGTAACATGCCTGTTAAAGATTTAAAAGCTGACATCCACATGTAAGAGAAAACATACAATATTTGTCTTTTTGGGTCTGAGTTACCACACCCAGGATGATTTTTTTCTAGTTCCACCCATTTGCCTGTGAATTTCATGACTTTTTTTTGTAGCTGAGTAATATTCCATGATTTAAATGTACCACATTTTTATTTTTCATTCTTCTGTATACAGACATCCAGGATGTCCTACTTTTGACTATTATGAATAGAAGAGCAATGAACATGGATAAGCAAGTATCTCAGCAGTAGGATGTAGAGTCCTTTGGGTACCTGCCCAGGAGTGGTATAACTGGATCTTGAGGTAGATTTGCTCCCATCTTCCAGAGGAACTGCCACACTGATTTCCATAGTGGCTGTGCAACTTTGTACTGCCACTATCAATGAGTGTCCCTTACTCCACATCCTTGCCAACATAAGCTCCTATTGTTTTATTGATCTTTGATGTTCTGACTGGTGTAAGATGAAATCTCAGCATCGTTTGATTTGTGTTTTCTTGATGGTTAAGGATGTTGAACATGGTGTTTATCAGCCATTTGTTTCATCTTTTTGAGAACTCTCTGTTTAGTTCCATATCTCATCTTTAATTGAGTTGTTTTCTTGATGTTTAGTTTCTTTTTGTTCTTTGTTTTATGTTGTAGCCCTTTATCAGATGTATAATTAGTAAAGAACTTTTTCCATTCTGTAGACTGCCAGTTTGACTAAAACATAGTACAGAAGCTTTTCAGTTTCATAAGGTCCCATTTGTTAATGAACTATTGTTCTTAGTGCCTGTGTTATTGGTGTCATCTACGGAATGTCATCTCCTGCGCCAATGAGTTCAGAAGTATTCTCCACTTTCTCTTCTATCAGATTGAAGACATCTGGCTATATATTGAGGTCCTTCATCCACTTGAAGTTGAGTTTTGTGTAGGGTGATAAGTATGGATCTATTTGCATTCTTCTATGTGTACCCATCCATTTTGACTAGCACCATTTATTAAAGATGCTGTCTTTTCTCCCTTGTATATTTATGGTTTCTTTGTCAAAACTTGGGTGTCCATAGGTATGTGGACTTATGCCTGGATCTTTAATTCTATTCCATTGACCAATGCATTTGTTTTTGTGCCAATGCCATGCTGTTCTTACTACTATAGCTCTGTAGTACAATTTGAGGTCAGAGATAGTTCTTCTATTATTTAGGATTGTTTTAGCTATCCTGTTTTTCTATTTCTTCAGGAAATGTAAAGTTGTCCTTTCAATGTTTTTGGATAATTGTGTTCGAATTTTGATGGGGATTTCACTGAATTTGTAGGTTGCTTTTAGAGGATAGGGATTTTTACTATTTTAATTCTATCAATCCATGAGCACGGGAGATTTTGTTCATCTTCTGATTGCTTCTTCAATGACTTAAAGTTTTTAATATACAATTCTTTTACTAGCTTGGTTAGAGTTACCCCAAGATATTTTAATTTAGTTTTACATTATGGTGAAAGGTATTATTTTACTGATTTCTTCCCAGTCTGTCATTTGAATATATGAAAACTACTAGTTTTTGCATGTTAATGTGTTAATTTTGTATCCTGATACTTTGCTGAAGGTGTTGATCAGCTTATAGAAGTTTTCTAGTGGAATTTTTAGGGTCATTTATGTATAAAACTGTATCATTTGCAAATAAAGATACTTTGACTTGTCCCCTTCCTATTTATATCCCTTTGATCTCTTTCAGTTGTCTTATTACTCTATAACTGAAACTTTAGTGCCATATTAAATAAATGTGTAGAGAGTGGACAATACTGTCTCTTTCCTGATTTTAGTGCAAAAGCTTTGCATTTAGATTGCTCTGTTAGAAAAGCTCTGTTAGGGACACTTTGCTCAGCCTGTTAGGAGGGGACTAGACCTGCCTGTACTGAATCCACCAGGTTTAAATGAATCCCCAGGGGAGTCTTGGCCCTGGAGGAGATGGGGATGGAGAGGAGGGGCTAGGGGGAAGGTGGGAGTGGGTGCGGGAGTGGGGAGGACAGGGGAACCCATGGCTGATGTGTAAAATTAAAACACAAATATAATAATAATAATAATAATAATAATAATAATAATAATGATAGAAAAACAAAAATAAATGTCACTATATCCCAACTTTAAAAAAAAAAAAAATGAAAAGCTCTGTTAAATTGATGTTGGCTATGGACTTGATGTAAATCACCTCATATGGTGAAGTATGTCCCTTGTGTCCCTAATCTCTTGAGGACTTTCAACAGGAAGGAGTGCTGGGTTTTGTAAAAGGTGTTTTCTGCATTTAAAAGATAATCTTGTAGTTTTTTGTCTTTCAGTTTGTTTATGTGCTGGATTATATTTTTCAATTTATATACATTGAACCATCCCTTTGCCATGAAGCTTACTTGCTTATGGTGGGTGATCTTTTTGATATGTTCTTGGATTCAGTTTGCAAGTATTTTATTAAGTATTTTTGCATCTAGATTCATAAGGGAAACTGGTCTGTTATTTTCTTTCTTGTTGGATCTTTATCTTTGTGTGGGTTAGAAATTAGAGTAATAATAGCCTCATTAAAAAATTAAGCAATGTTCCTTCTCTTTCTATTTTGTTGAATAATTTGAGGAATATTGGTGTTAATTCTTCTTAGAAAGTCTGGTAGAATTCTGTTGTGAATCCATCTGGCCCTGGCATTTTCTTGGTTGAGAGTCTTAATCAATACTTCTATTTCACTAGAGATTATAGGTCTGTTTAAGTTGTTATCTGATCTTGATTTAACTTTGGTAGGTCATATATATCAAAAAATGTATTCATTTCTTTTAGATTTTCTAATTTGATGGAATACAGGTTTTAAGGCCTGCAATTTTCTGAATAGAAATGGAGGAGGAGTGGATGGGGTCGGCAGAGGGCAGTTTAGAGGGGCACTGGGAGCAGAGGAGGGAGAGGAAACTGTATTTGGGATGGAAAATAAAAGTTTGCCTTTATGATTACTTGGATTTCCACAGTGCTGTAATGTCCTCATTTCATTTTTAATTTTTAAAATTTGGCTCTCTCTGTCTTTTAGTTAATTTGACTAAGGGTTTATGAATCTCACAGAATCAACTCTGTTTCATAGAGTCTTTGTATTATTTTATTTGTGTTTGTTTCTATTTTATTGACTTTAGGCCTGATTATTTTTATTTCTTGCCCTCTACTCTTTTGTTTTCTGAAATAAAGTTTCTTTGTGTAGCTCTGACTGGAACTAGTCTGTAGACCATGCTGGCCTCAAACTCACAGAGATCTGCCTTCCTGTGCCTCCTGAGAATAAAGGTGTGTGTCACCACCACCCAGCCTAGCACCTTCTACTCCTTTTGAGTGTTCTTTCCTTCTTTCCCCCACCCCCATTCTAGAGCTTCAGGAGTGGTGTAAGTTACTAGTGTGAGATCTCTCCCCTCTTCTTCTCCTCCTCCTCCTCCTCCAAACATAGGCACTTGTGCTATGAACTTGCTCTTACAACAGCCTTCATTGTGTCCCATAGGTTTTTAGTAAATTGTGTTTTCGTTCAATTCTAAAAGAAAAATTTCTTTCTTAATTTCTGTCGACATAATTCATTCAGTGTAACACAAATCACTAAATGGTCTTATTAATAAAAATCTCAGAGCCAGATATTGGGGTGAAAGCTGAAAGATCAGAGAAGCAGAGCAAGCCACAGTCAATCTCACTCACCTCACCAACTTCTCAGCCAATCCTGTTTCCTCAGACTGAAAGCCTCTGAATCCTCACCCAATAGGGTCTTAGCTGAACTGCTGCTCAGTTCCTGTCTCCTTACGTCTTATATATCATTCTTTACCCAGCCATGTCAATTTGTAGAATTAAAGGTGTGTGTGCTTTCCAAGCAAAAGCATAAGATCTCAAGTGCTGGCATTAAAGATGTATGCCACCACTGTCTGACTCTGTTCCCAGTGTGGCCTTGAACTCACAGAGATCCGAATGGATCTTGACCTCCCATGTGATAGGACTAAGGGTGTGTGCCACCACTGTCTGGCTTCTGTGTCTAATCCAGTGACTGGCTCTGTGCTCTGGTCCCCAGATAAGTTTCTTAGGGTACACAATATATCACCACAATTCAGTAGTGAGTTGTTCATTTTCTGAGTTTATAAACTTCCTGTTGTTTCTAATGTTGGTGATATGTAGCATTAATAATTAATAATAATTAATTAACAGGGAGTCAAGTAGGATGCAGGGTGTTATTTCAGTTTTCTTGTGGTTGTTGGGATTTGCCTTGTGTCCTGAGTATGTGTTCAATTTTGAACAAAGTTCCCCGAATTGCTGAGAAGAAGGTGTATTCTTTTGTGTTCTGGTGAAATGTTCTGCACATACCTGCTAGGTCTGTTAGATTTATGGCATTATGCAACTCTAGCATTTTTTCTGCTTAGTTTTTGTCTCGATGACCTGTCTGTTGGTTAGAATGGAGTACTGAAATCACTTGATATCATTATGTGAGAGTTAATATGTGATTTTAGCTGTAGTTGTGTTTCTTTTACAAACTTGGTTGCCTTTGTGTTTGGTGCATAAATGTTTAGAATTGCAATATCCTCTTAGTGGATTTTCCATTTGAGTATTTTGTGTCCTTCCCATTTCTTCTGGTTAGTTTGGTTTGAAGTCTAGTTTATCAGATTTTAAATGCTTGCTTCTTGGGTCCATTTGTTTGGAATATTTTTTCTTTCATCCTTTTACCCTGAGGATGGGTATGTCTATCTTGGTAATAAGGTATGTTTCTTGGATGCAGCAGAAAGATGGATTGTGTTTACTAATCCAATCTTCTTAGTCTGTGTCTTTTTTGTTTGTTTGTTTGGTTTTTTTGGAGAGGAGACTTGAGGCCATTAACATTGAGTTATCACGAACAGTATCTTGATTTCTGTTATTCTGTTGTTATGATGGGGGTTCCTTCCACCATTTTGATTTGTTTGTCTGGTGTTAATTTACTGGTATGGTTAACCTCTTCAGACTGACATTTTCCTTCTATCACCTTCTGTAGAGCTGGTTTGTGGATTCATGCTGCTAAAATTTAATTTTTATCCTGGAATGTTTTTCTTTCTTCATCTGTTCTGATTGACAGATTTTCTGGGTTAAGTAGTCTGAGTTGGCACCTTAGTCTCTTAGAGCTTGAGAAGTCAGATGTTATTCTAATAGGTCTGCTTTTGTATGTTCTTTTTCCCTTTCAGGTTTTAACATTCTTTTGTTGTTGTTGTTGTTCTGTATTTTAATGTTAATTAATATGTGTTGTGTGGAATTTATTTTCTGATCTTCTTTATTTGGTCTTTTGTATGCTTCTTGTACCTTGATAGGCATCTCCTTCTTCAGGGTGGGGAAATTTTCTTCTATGATTTTGTTCAATATTTTCTGTGCCTTTGGTTTTGGCTTCTTCTCCATCCTTTTTTTTCTATTATTTTTAGATTTGATTTTTTTCATAGTGTCCCAGATTTCCTGGATGTTTTGTATCTGACTTTTTTTTTTTTTTTTTAAGATTTAACACTTGACTGAGACATCCATTTCTTCTATCTCATCTTCAACACCTGAGATTTTCTTTTCCCATGTCTTTTTTGTTGGTGAGGCTCACCTATGAGGGTTTTTGTTTGACTTCCTAAGTTTTTCATTTCCAGCTTTAGCTCAGTTTGGGTTTTCTTTAGTGATCCTGTATCTTTGTTAAAGTCTACTTTTATATCATAGATTGTTTTCATTACTTCATCCCACTGTTTGTGTTTCACAGACTTCACTGAAGGATTTATTCATGTCTTCTTTAAGGTCTTTGAACATATTCATAATAGCTGTTTTGACATCTTTGTCTTGTGCTTCAGCTGCATTGTATTTCTCTGGGCCTCCTGTAGTAGGGTTGTGGAGTTCTGGTGGAGACATATTGCCTTGTCTGTTAATGTTTGTTTTTTGCACTGGTGTTTATGTTCTGGGGTTGTGATGATTGCACTGATTCGAAGTGTTGATATTGGTCTTGTCTTTGTTGGGTGGGTGTTCTGTTCTTGGATTTGGTTGCTTTCTCTGAGTCTTGAGAAAATGTGCTGGTTTCCTGGTAGGCAGTGACTGTCAGTAGGTGACAGAGAGGAAGAGAGTGGGCTAGAATGCCAGGAGGGGCTTTAGAGAAGAGCTACTGGGATCCTGTTCACATGTAGGGTTTACAGGGAGTTGGAGGTGTGGTGGGAAGAGGGATCCTATAAATAAGTTATAGTAAGACAAAGCATTATCTGGAGCGACAAAAATGAATGACCTAGGGAGACCCTGGGTCTGAATGAAGAGTTGGAGTCTCCAATGAATGAAATCAAAGAGGGAAGAGAGGCATCTGTAATCAGGCTGTTACTGGGCTGAGGATGAGAATGGATAGATCATAATGGAGCACAAGAAGGATGGTGTGATTCACCTATCCCAGGTGTGGCCACTGGGCATTCTAGGTAGAAAGTGTTTCTAGGTATCAGGGGCTGATATGAAGGAAGGGGCGTGGTCTAAAGGGGGCCACTGTGAAGGCTGACAGGAAGGAGGTAAGCTGGGTCCATTTCAAGGTTTGGCAGATTTCTCCTAGTGTAGAGGTAGGACTGAGAGACAGGCAGGCCCCTGTGATCAAGGTGCTCACAGGGCTGGAGATGAGACCGGACCTACCTGCATCCCAGCCTGGTGTGGCCACTGCAGTTATTGAGAGTTGTGAGCCTCCTGATGTGAGTGCTGGTAACTGAGCTCAAGCTCTGTTGGAGGAGCAGCAAGTGCTCACCACTAAGCTGTTTCTCTAGTCCCATGATTTGGTTCTTTGAACCTCATTTTAATTTCTAAAGTGCTCTGAATTATTACAGGCCATGAGCACTCATCCCAGTTTCTAGGAAATTGACAATCTTACAGTTAGCACATGCAGCCTTATTGGGGTCATTTCTTTCATATAGGTCACAGATGATAATAAGCCACTTGCTGCTTTTTCTCTTGTTATAGGAAATAGGTTACTATGGTTCCAGGGAGAGCACCTTCTGACTTGGATGTGTTGTAGAAACTCTGCTAGATGAGAGTCATTGCAGGTCAGTTGTTGAAGCTCCAGACTTCATTATTTCTGAGCACCCACCCCTGCAAAATCATGAAAATTGTTCTTGAGGGTTTTTTTATTTTAGTATATACATATGTAAGGATTATGAAGAGGTCATATGTAAGACTGCATCCTACTGTATGGCAACTGAAGTTAATAGATCTTAATAGCATAAGATTCTAAAAATATTCAAGCATAGAGGCATATACAGGAAATTTAAAAGATATTGTCACAGGTTATATATTACTCTCTGATTTTCTTTTTCCTTTTAGAGTAGCCTCATATCCTCTCTCCAGGTTAACAAACAAATCTCACACTCCAACAGCTGTATGATAGCCTATAATTTATAGTATGTAGATTTATTTAAGCATTGTCCTACTGATGGATTTCTAATTTTTCAACATTAAAGCTATTGTTCTGCAACATTATGATGTTGCATAATGCATGTAACTTCTCATTGTGGTGATTTATTGTGGTAGAATAGTACTAAAGTACAAATGCTAGGCCAAAATGTACATACTTTTTATTGTGATAGATGTTGCCCCATCCATTGCAAAATGTCAAACTTAATGTGTCTTCCAGCAATTCTTCATCCTTATAAACACTGGATTTTTTTTTTATTCTTTTAATTATAGGACAAACTGATATTTAAAAAACAGTACCATATTTTAATTTTTCTTTCCCTTTGATATCAGATAAGGCCAATGCTTTCTTTTGGTTTGTTGACTTGTTAATTTTATGGGTCACTTGGATTTTATTTCTTGTGAATATCCTGTTTACATAGTCTTTGCCTTTTCCTAGTTTGAGTTGTGAGTTTTCATTTTTCAGCTTGTTAGACTTTATATTTTAGAACTAGCAATGTTACATGTATAATAAAATATAAGCTTTAAAATTTTATTTTTATTTTGCTATTGTCTTTTTTAAATTTCAGATTTCGAGAACAATTACAAAGGTCGCATAGAAAGGTCTTTTAATATTTTTTCCTCACGTCCCTATCCCATGTTGATTCTATATTGACACTTTATATTTGTGTAGTACATTTGTTAGATGTAGTGAGCCAATGCAGTACATTGTCAGCTATAACCTGTATGTGACTGATACAGTGCCACTTAATATCTTTTCTGTGCTGTACACCATCCAAAAGACCACATTACAGTTCACTATCATTTGTCTTCTCTGTGCTGCTGACACTTTCTCAGACCTTCCTTGTTTTGGACAATCTTAATAGACTTAAAGAGCATTCCTAAATATTTCACAGATTGTCCCTCAATTGGAATTTGCTTGATTAAAAAGGAAGATCATTATACTTATTGCTTTATCCTAGCCTCAAACTCCAGCAGGCATTCCCTGTGCACCCAGAAGCAGAAGGAGTGTAAGAGCTCCAGGGGGTGGAGGACACCTAGAAAATAAGGCCCTTACGTTATCAGGATGGACACACAGGAACTCACAGAGCCTGAGGCAGTGTGCACATTGCCTGCATGGGTCTGCACCAGACAGGATCCTAAAACTAAAAGGAGAAGTAGAAGTCTGTCCTCATCCTTAATGCAGAAGCAATCCCCAGCTGATAACCACTTGCAAATGAAAATTTAGTTTTCTCCAGGTGAGTCTCACAGAGGAAGCAAACCACACTTAAGGGAAGACTATGTGCCCAGCGGTAGACATCCAACAGAAAAGGAGCATGGCATCTTGGGGGAGGTTTGTTGTCTCAAAATGTTAAATCAGAGCTTTTACTTTTTATTTTATTTTATCTTATTTGTTATTTTTATTTTATTTATATGTGTTCATTTTTTCCTCTCTTTTTACCACACAAGTCCTTTGCATATATATTATGACTTCCAGTATAGTGTTTTTAGGCAATTCCTGAGTGTCTGAATGAGTGGGTCTCTGCATTTGTATCTGTTTCTTGTGCTTTTTCTTGGGCTCTTTTCTTTGTTTTTTTCCTATTCTGATGTGTTAGTTTTTGTTTTAGCTTTTTATATTTATTTTATTACTATACCTTAGATGCCTGTTTATTTTCTAATGAGAGACAGAATGGAGGTGGAGCCAGATGGGATAGGGGAGGGGAGGGAAAGGAGCTGAGAGGAATGGAGGGCTATAATTAGGATATATTATGTGAGGTAAAACAAACAAAACTACTTTCAGTAAAAGGGGGAAAAAGGAAAACCAAAACCCAAAAATCAAATAAGAATCACGATTAGCATAGAGTTATGGGTATCTGCAAGGAAAACCATGTGGTATGTGCCACTGTAATGGCATCATGTCAAAGCTATGTTCTATCAACAGGATTGTCAACGTAATTTGTTGATGAGCTGAGTCACTTATGTAAGGTCATGTTGGTTGTGTTTACCCCTACTCCTTACCGTCTGTCACTGTCTGGAAGGGGGTGCTGGGTGTGTGTCTCTCTTACTCCTTACAGTCTTAGGTATTTATTTAGTCAGTTACTTGTGGAATGTTGCTTTTACAATTTGCTTATAACATAAAATTGTCTCATTTATTTTGTTGTCCAAATGTTTCCATTTATCCATTAGTATTTTCAGTTGACATTTTTATTCCTTTAGTATACTCTCTATCATCAGGCAATTGCAGACATCTTGATGGCTGCTTCTGCCTCATGCTTCTCCTTCTTGTCTTCTTCCTCTTTTGCATTCTGATGCAAGGGACCACAGGCTCATCTCCATGTTTCCCACCTCAGTTCTAAAATCAGCCATATCTCTAAGGAGTCCTGGCTCTTTTTATTTGACATAGGATAAACAAACAAAAAACCCTCTAGATACTATACAAATGCTTTTGATATGGTAATATCATTGTTTCAAAGCCCTTTCAGCTGTTAGAAGAAAATACATACACACATACATATGTGTGTGTGTGTGTGTGTGTGTGTGTGTGTGTGTGTGTGTGTGAATACATTTTATTTATGTATCATGTGCCTACAGCATACTGAATGTAAGCTCATATTTTCCAGCTTTAATCTGTCAGCATATAGATTGTACAGTCTCCTCTGGTCATTACCTCCTACTTTAATAATGAGGATCCTAGCTCCCACAACTGTCATTCATTTTTAAAACTGTTTTATTATTTGTAATGATAACTGAATGTTCTCCTAGGAGAGGTAGTGTTATTAACATGTGTCTAGTAATTATAACAGTTTTTACTTCCATTACTACATGTCCAACTTACTAAATTGATTTACATTGATACCTTTCCCCTGCTCCCTTCTGTAAAGCTGTTGGATATATGTTCAATCCAATTAGATTGTTTATTCTCATTCATCATTGCTTTTTCTCATTCTAACTTAGAATCTTAATGTGTTTAAAATGTGTATAATGCCTTGCAGCTACCACGTTAGTAACATTTAGAATAATTTTACTGGCCCAAATTATTTCTGCTGCTGTATGTTTTCAACCTTCCTGACTCTTTTCCCCATAACCAATAGGTTATTTAAAAATTTTATTTTTTAATTCTCTGAGAATTTCATACAATGTGTTTTGATCATACTCACCCCAATTCCTTCTCTTTCTCCTCCAATATCCATGCTTAACACTCTAACCCAAACTTTGTGGCCTCTTTTGAGATATTTTTATTTTACCTTTTTAATTTAATAATTCAATAACTCCAATTTGTACTACCCACAAACTAATACACATAGGGCCATCCACTGGAGAGTGATTGACTACCAAGGGCCACATTTGCAGAGCCTCCCCAAACTTCGGACAGTCTTTGGTATAGGGGAGTGTGGATTGAGAAATAATAGATATGAAAAATAGAAATGTAGACATACAAGGAAAAGACAGAGACACAGAATAGCATTGGGAGGGTACTGAGTCAATACCACAGTTGCTCTGAGTTTATTCCTCATGGGTTTTTTATATACCAGCAAGAAGAGGCAAAAGACCTCCCCTTCTCAAGGTACAAAGTACAGACTAGTGTAAAGACTTCTTTAATTCTCAAAACATCTAATAGCCTTGCTCTACAGCAAAGCATCCTGTAATTAGGCTTTGAAGTATAAGACACCTGGTAACCATGTCCTTGGCCAAAATATCCTATTATTTGCCTTCCAGAGCAAAACAGGCTTGGACTCTCTGACCTTGAGTCAAAAGATGGAATAAGGCCACATTGGGGAGTCTCTGTGCACCCCCCCCCAAAGGAAGATAGCTCGCCCTCTAGCAGAAGCCATCAGTTGTTTATAGCTATACAATTAAAAGTGAGGGCTCATAATCCCCTTCCTCCTCCATGCTAGAGTGTTGACTGGGCTGGTCTTGTTCAGATCTGTGTAGGCAACCACAGTCCATGAGTCTTGTCATGTCCAGAAGACACTGTTTTGCTTCAGTCTTTTCTGACCTCTTGCTCTTAGTCTTTCCAACTCCTCTTTTGCTATAGTGCCTGGCCCTTGGGAAGGGTATGGTATAGATGTATCATTGTGGCTGAGCACTTTATAAAAACTTATTCTCTTGGTTGCCCACCAGAACTTGATTCTAAGACCCTATTGCTGAAGATCACAGTTTGTCTGTCTATTCACTCATTGAAAAATTTCTTAGCTGCTTACAGTTTCCAGTGATCATACTGCTATATTCTACATGGCTGTTTAAAGCTTCTGTAAAAATTCATATGTTTGTATTTTGTGTGGTCATAAAGAATTCAGTTAAATAAATACATAGGAGTGCAATTATTAGATCAGATTCAAAAAGTATTTACTTTTGCAGAGAGTGTGTCTTCCAAAGCACTTGAACTCATCCATGAATGAGAGTTGCCATGCTTTGCACCCTTGCCAACAAAATTGTTTTTTTCTATTTTTAGATTTTAACTATTATGAGATATCTATACTTTGTTTTAATTTGCAACTTTCCAGAGATGAATTATGTTGAGCCATAGATTTATTTTCCATATGATTTTAACTTTTGGTGAGTTATATGTTTCAATTTTTGTCAATTTTTAAAGTTGAGCTATTCTTTCATTGGTTATTTTTAAGAGTATTGAATACATTTTGGATGAGTCTTTTACTGGTTATGTGTTTTGCAGTTTTAAATTCTAGTATGTGGTTTGTTGTTTTTTTAACATTATCTTTCATATAGAAGAAATTTTAAATCTTAATTCTGAATTATGATTTTCTCTTCTCATGAGTTGCACTTTTGATGTTGTACAAAATTCATCATTAAACTATATAATACACAGATATCTATTTTCCTATGTTTTCTTCTGAAATTTTTAGTTTTCATTCTACATTTAAATCTGTGATACATTTTGAGTAAGTTTTTTGTGGCAAGTGTAAATTCTGAATCTATGTATTTTCTGCATATGAATACATATCTTTTCTTAGCAGCATTTATTGATAAAACTACCCTTTTGGATTTAATTGTCCTCATTTAGCCAAAATCAGATGATTATATTTGTAGGTTGGCTTCTGTTGTCTTTTCTGTTTTACTATATTATGTCAACAATTCTACATTATCACAGTCACTGTCTGTAGCACAAATCCTAATTGGTCTTATAATAAAAGCCCAGAGTTAGATATCAGGGTGAAAACTGAAAGATCAGAGAAGTAGAGTAGCCAGCCACTGGAGTTCTTACCTCTACTGAATCCTCAGACTGAAAGAACATGAGTTCCTGTCTCCTCCCTCCTTATATTCCTTCCTTAGCCCAGCCATGTCACTTCCTGTCTCAACCTCCTAGTGCTAGGATTAAAGGCATGTGCCACCACTGCCTAGTCTGTTTCTCTTTTATTTAGACTGGATCAATCTTGTGTAGCACTGGGTGGCCTTGAGCTCACAGAGATCCATCTGCCTCTGCCTCCCTAATGCTAGGATTTTGTGTGCCACCACTGTCTGGCCTTGATGACTAACTGGTGGCTTAGCTCTGCACTCTGATATTCAGGCAAGCTTTATTTGTTAGATCACAAACAAAATATCACCATGACTATTGCCTGACCCCAAATTGGGCAGTATTGGCCGTAGGATACTTTGACTAAGAATGGCTCCTCTTTACTCTAACCTTTCACTCCCACTTTTGTGATTGCCTCTCCTTGCTTTTTAATTGCAAGTTTTGTTTTTTTTTTTTGTTTCTGAGATATTTCCACACAGAATAATGACAGTTTTATTATCTCCAATTCCTATTTTCATTTTCTTTTCTTGTCTTACTGCCTTAACTAGAACTTCAAGTACAAGGATGAATAGTAGTAGTGAGGACATCCTTCCTTTGTTCCTGCTGTAAGAAAGCATCTTTGCTTCATACCTGTGTGCAAAAGCTATGGTTCATTTGATGAGCTTTGCCATTTGAGGTTATCTTCTGTCTTACTTGGGTTTCTATTGCTGTGATAAAACACCATGGCCAAAGAGCAACTTGGAAATGAAAGGTTTTATTCAGTTTACACTTCCACAACACTGTTTATCACTGAAGGAAGTCAGGACAGGAACTCAAATGGAAGGATCTTGGATGCAGGATCTGATGCAGAGGCCATGGAAGGTGCTGCCTGGGGATGGGACTGCCCACCATGGGCTGAGCCCTCCCCCATCAATCACTAATTAAGAAAATGCCCTACAGCCAGACCTTATGGAGGCATTTTCTCAAAGTTTCCTCCTTTCAGATAACTCTAGATTGTGTGTCAAGTTGACACAAGACCAGCCAGCACATCTTCTGTTCTTACATTTGTTTGTCATATTTTGCATATATTATCCCCATTATCTATTTTTAATATATTAATCTATTTCTTGCTATATATACATTTTATAATTGTTTTTAAAATAAACTCCATTCCTCTAGATACATATTAAGATTCTTTGTATCACTTCTATTTTCCTTTATTTATTTCTTTTTCCAATCTGAGAGTCTTTATTGTCTTAGACCTTAGTGACAGATCAAAACATTTTAACACCTCTAAGTCTTAGGTTCCTCCTAAAACACACATGTGTGTGAGGGAGCAGGGTGTGGATATGCACGTGTGTGTTCGATCTTTTTCAGAGGAAACTACTGTTGTTGTTGTTTTTTAATTTTGTAAAGGATAAGGAATGTTTTGTGACATATCTGAGGAATAAATGTGACCAGATAATAAGGAATAAATATGACTCTGACCACCTGCTTTGCTTTGTAGCAAAGAAATATTATTTTTTGTGTTCTAGGGTGAGTAATGTTAAATTACTGTTATAAATAAGCAGTCCTCTTCTAGTTATTAGTTTTGGCCTGAACAATATAATTATTATTACATTTTAGTTACAAAAATATTTGAAACAAGGTATGTATACTCCATTAGACATCAATAACATATGTGTATAAATTTGAACGTTGTTTAAATTCTTAATTCTAAAGAGTACCATTTTTCAATTCTTGACATTACATTGGGTTTGTGGTTCAGCACGGCAGTGGTTCCTACACAGAAACTGATGGCTGCTGTCTTTCTTGCTCATACTCGATAGTTTGCATTTCTCAGACTGACATCACAAGGGAGGAACCAATCGATAGAAATAGCAAAGTTCTGCTGGGAAGAGTGTTTGACTGGACTACGCTCTTGAAATTTCTGAATTTGAAGCTATGTAAGCAGTGAAAACACTCCAAATTTCAGAAAGTACTTTTCGCCAACCCCCTAAAACCAGTATGAGTCTTGGTATGAAGTTGGGGTCTAGTCATCCAATTGTTCCCTTTGCCTTAAGGAAGTAACCTTTCTTGGTTTCTCTAGCCGTAAAACAGCAATCATACTTTCCATTACAACACAGAATGTTGTAAGAAAAGAACAATATGTGACTATGATTCCTCATTTGGTTTCCATTATTTGTAGGCTGAAATCCAAATGTCTTAGCAATCTAACATGGCTCCAAGAACACACTTTGGAGTTATGCAGATGTTAAGAGGCCAGATTCTGACTCTGTCATTTATAGTCATGGCCTTGGATGGGTTACTTGACTTTTCAGTTTCAGTTTCTTCATCATGTTAGGTTCTTCCTCATAACACTTAGCATGAAAGTTAAATAGGGCAATGTCCATGCAGGTTTATATACTCTTTGTACTTTATGTGTCCAGTAGACAGTGGTTGCTGATGTCCATATTACAGTGACATACAATACCTTTGCTATCTGGATTTAACTGTCTCACCTGCCATCATTATCATGATAAATTTTCCCTTTGTTTATTTTGAATATATTCTTCTACTGCAATATTCCTCATTTATCTCTTGACATTTAACTATCATTACACCATTTCTGTTTGATGTCACAAATGTTAGCTTGATTCTCTTTAGTTAATGCAAAATAGCACCTTAGTTAGTTGGGTCAAGAAAATTGTAAAGAATTAAAGTAGTGATTATCATAAATACATAATAATTCTTCACATGAATGTATATTTGGCCTATTAAAGATGAGTGAAAATTTGTTATAAGACTATTACACTGATGGCCAATAGACTAAATTAAACACATGGACTTGTTTTGTCTAGTTTGTTGATATTGAAGTAAGTCAGAAGAATTTGTAACATTGTCTGTATTCCTTGACAAATTTGGAGGACTAGCAACAATAAACCTCATGTCTGATGCTTTAATTAGATCCATTCTCTACTCAAATGACAAACAGTAGCAAACACTCTCCATGTGTGGTTGTTAATGTGGTCACCAGCACTGCTTTTTCCTTTTTCTTTTCTTTTTTCCAAAGAAAGGCAAATGCAGAATGTTGGAATACTGCTCTATACTGACTGTGTAGGTGGGGTATAACTGGTTTATCCACACCACATCCCAGCTTATCTTACCAAATGTTCTTAAATGTTTCTGATGTTGAGAAAGTCTATCTTTATTTCCTCAGTAGACTGGCTATTGAACATGCCATGAAATACTGCTCTTGCTCACTTTGTCCCGTGCTCTTCTGAGAAGACTTGTTGTTTGTAAAGATGAATTTGAGTTATTTAACCTAATTATTTTTTTCAGTGTGTAAACTTCAACAGGCTCTCTCATATTAATTTAAACTTGAATTGTGTACTTTTTTATTGTTTACATCAACTAAACTGAACATAAAATTGCCAGATCACTTTACTCCATATTTTTTAGATACAACATAAATTGCAGATTAAGCAAAGAGATGGTATTTTCTCTGAGTAGAGAATGGGAATTTGTGGTTCTTATCAGACCCCTAAACCTGTAAATGCTGATTATATTAGATTGGTACTTTCTGTTATTACTTCTCATTGAATGTATTTTCTTCCTCTGGGTGTTGTCCCCCCCCCCCCCCACACACATTATCTCCTTGGGGAAAAATATAGTAGAGGTACATCAGGAATATTCTTAAAATTTTTCTTAAATAAATGTATCATTTAGCTCAAGTATGTGGATAAACACGCTCTGTGTTAGACTTGGCAATATTACATCCTTTCATAATAAGGTACATTTGATGTACCTTCATGGATCATGTACAAATGGACTTTTGCTCTTTGCTGGTTATTGCATTATTACCGAATCTTACCCAGTCAGAATGCAAAAGGAGCTCCTTTCTAAGAAGAAGTGTGACTCAGGAAATGAAGGACCACTGAAGTTTGCCTCTCTGATATTACTTGCTTCTTCTACTAGATTCTTGGGACTGTAAGTCAAAACTGCAATATCTGAATTCCATCAAGTAATTCACTAGGCTTATTCCCCTTTACCTTCAAAATGATGATATTTGAGTAACTTAAAAGTAAATTTTGGGACTGTAAGTCCAAACTGCAATATCTGAACTCCATCAAGGAATCCACTAGGCTTATTCCCTTTTATCTTCAAAATGATGATATTTGAGCAACTTAAAAGTAAATTCTGCTAGTGAAAATAACATAATTCAATGAGTAAGAATTGAAATAATGAGATATATATATATATATATATATATATATATATATATATAAACAGTATTTGTAAGAGATGTAATGACAATTGTGACTCAATTTTTACCTCCATGTGACTCATCCACAGGCATGATATTTATTACATAAGCAGCAACACATGCAGTCTTTACTTATTTGTGAAATGAGCATGCCAGATTAACTCAAACTCCATTCAGGAAGGGAATAGTGTTCAACATGAGGTCAAAACCCTTCTATGTGAAGTTTTCTTCAGCATCTAATATTATGACCCAGGTAGGCTTGCTCTTATTAGTGATACAACATTTTCAGAGAAGCTATGACTCAGAATTACATTGTTCGTTTTGGATGAACCTGTCCCTACACCAAATGCTGTCATGGCAGGGTAAAACCTTTCACCAATTTCTACTTCAGGGAAGAGAGAAGCTGGTACCCATCTGTTTGCTTGAAACTGACTTATTAAGTGGATAGACTTTTCCATTAACAAAGGTTCTTTGGTAACCATCTAGTTTAATGAGGCTAAATTATATATAGACTATAGATTTTTTGATTTGTGAGATGAGGATTTATGTTAACTAGTAATAGAAGTCCCTTACATCTACAAACTTTGACTATGATTTTATGTATTATAAAAAGTAGCAAATATGCATATCTCAAAGTGTTTAGGAGCCCCTTACTTGGAAAATGGTTTTTTTTAAATTATTGCATTATTTTTTAATTTTCATTTATTGCTCTACTTCTACTTGTTTGTATTTCATAAAACAGTAAATTATGAGAAGCAATTAGGTAATCAGGCATAGTGAGGAACATGTATTAGGACATGTGTACTTGGTAGAGTAGCCTCTGAAGATGTGGCAGGAAAGTAATTCGCCTCACCTCATGCCCGTGTGTGAGGTTGATGAAAAGACATTGAAGTAAGAGAGCACTGGTTGACCCCTAAACGGAGTCTACGTTCTAGAGACGTGGGGAGAATGCAGCTTTTCCCTTCTTCAGAGCCCCCTAACCCATGCCCGTCTTTAAAATCTACTTTTTTAAATTGAAAATAACTTTTTTCATATAACATATTCTTATCAAAATCTCCCCTCCCCTAACTTCTTCCCACCTCCCCATCCCCTGGCTCCATACCCTTTTTCTCTCTTCAGAAAATGGAGTCTGGCCACCAGTGGTGGCGCATGCCTTTAATCCCAGTGCTCAGGAGGCAGAGGCAGGCGGACAGCTAAAGCTACACAGAGACTTTCTGTTCAAAAACAAACAAACAAACAAAAGCGAAAGAAAGAAAATGGAGTCTGTTAAGGTGCTGAAGCTTTTGCTTTTCTCCTTTCAAAGCTTGACTTTCCTTGAGGAGTGCAAAGCAATACGCCTATTTACCTGTTACTTTTGACATGTGATCACTGAGGTTTGGATCCTAATAGCTTATGTATCAGAACTATCATTAAGAGAGCACCTTTGGAATGTTTGGCAATGTCTGTTCCTGGAGGTATATGTTCCTTCATTTTCCCATTGGCCTCTTCTTCCTTCTCCATGACTCATTGGTTCATTCATTTTTAACCTCTTTTTCTTACCATGCACTAAGTTAGATTCTGGAGACGAAGAGACAAAGCCATGTCACTCACCCTTTGAAACCATGTTTCTGGGATACGGAATGCTAATTGCTTGTTCCCTGGGTCCTCCATACAGACTGGTCCCTTGCTTGCTGTAACCTCTGGGTATGTACTTATATTCTGAATCCTTAGATTTTGTGTCTTTGTTTTAAATAATTTTTTGTTCATTTCTGCTAGAGATCTGTGAAAGTCAGTTTGTTTAAGTTAGTTAGTAAATATAGCCAGTTAAAATATGTGTTTATCTTTTATTTTGCTACTGTGTGCTCTTCAAAATTTGAAACTAGGACAATTCCTTTGCAGCATATACTTAGTGATAAGCATTCTAATCTTGTTTGATGTGGAAAGGAACATTTTTATTTAGGGAGTTAAGTCTGACTCCTTCCTCAACTAACGTCTATTGAAATCTATGGAGAGGACTATGGACTTCAGCTTTCTGTGCAGAGCATGGAAAAGAAGGAAGGGGAAGATGAAGGAGAGGAAGAGAAGGAGGGAGAAGAGGAAGATGAAGAAGAGGAAGATGGAGAATGAGGGTGGACATGCTGCTTGGTTTGCTCCCCCTTCTATAAATCATTTAATCCCCCATGAATACAATTCACTCCTTTTAAAGGGGGTTTAAAAAAGGAGGGGGATGTTAGGCTGTGTAAGATTTGTTTTTAAACTGTATAATGTGCTGTTAAACACTGCCCAGTATGTCTAGATAGCCCCTTCCTGGTGGCATTTTCAAAAGCTGCTAACTTTGTTTGGTATAATATGGGTGTAAATTAGCAGTAATATTTGTATCAGGCTCTTGGTGCACTACAGATTAGTCATATATGGATGGGATGCTAGTTTTGTTTTCTCCTGTTTTCTGTTGTCTCTGATATAACGCTTACAAAATACTTGTTTTATTAATTGAATACTACCCTGTAATTGCAAAAAAGGAAATATTTTGTTGATACTCAGAATACTAAATGTCTATTACAATGTAAAATAAGGTGATATGCATATAAAAAAAGAAAACAGAAAGGTAGATATGAAGATTAGGAATTTGTGCACAAATTCTCTGCTTGCTGCTTGAGTATAAAGGAGTAAATTTGCTGTGTGGTAATCCCACTATGGGAAAGTTACCATAGCCTAGTAGCTCTCAAATGTGAGTCCTCAAAATACAGAATTTTAGGATCTGCTGCCAGGATCTCTAGCTTAGCAAGCTTCAGGTGAGAAAGGGAATTTACCTTTTCCTCCCCATCTTCCCCCTTTCTTTCTTTTTTAACATTTTTTTAAAGATATGTTCTTCCTCTTGGTCTATGTTGATGGCCTATTTGTGGATGATCTTCCTGCCTCAGCCTTAGTGATGATGATGATAATGATGCTTATCTTGGGAAATATACTTTGAGAGTCACCATGCAGCTTTAGACTATGAAGAATTAAAATCAGCAAGAAAATTAAAATAGAAGAAAACAGACTAAGGAAAAATTATTCATGTCCAGTGGTATTTTTAAAAGCTTAGTATTTGTTCCTTAAGTTTTATGCCACAGCAAATGAATTAGCATAGGCCCATGATGGTTAATTTTACTGCTGCAATGTCAGCCAGTG
The DNA here is from genome assembly GCF_903995425.1 of Onychomys torridus. NCBI lineage: Eukaryota > Metazoa > Chordata > Mammalia > Rodentia > Cricetidae > Onychomys > Onychomys torridus. The sequence continues at coordinate 755,814 of NC_050457.1, read as the reverse complement.
ATATAGCATCACAGAGAAGACGTTTCTTCCTTTATGTCCAATGTGAGTCAACAGTTTTCTTTTCAATGGCATCCAATCATCTAAAACATGTGGCCTCAATTTGCAGAAGCAGGAGAAGAAAGGAGATATGACTCACTACTGCTAGTTGGAGGTGTCATAGACTGCCTTGTTTTAATCAAAGGACAAAGGATTCTGGGAGATTTAGGGAGTCTTTGGGTTGTTAGTGAGCGTATCTATGCCTACCCAACATCCAAGATGACTTAGTATCATGTACTCTGTGACAGAGCACAGCTCCAAGTGGAAGATGCTCCATAAGCTCTCAGAACTATGTACGATTGTGCTTACAATTATTCTACTGTTATAGGTACTTAAAATATGCATTGTCTTCTAGGAGTATTTTGTCATTTTCTGTGTGCATTAAACAGAACATCTAGTGATATCAGTGTCCCCAAAGGGAAAAAAAAAAAAATATATATATATATATAGTGTGTGTATGTGTGTGTGTGTGTGTGTGTGTGTGTGTTTATAAACAATTTGGTCAGCCTTTACTGTTAGATCATTTTACTTTTTCTGTTAAAGTCTGATTAAATAACACAGCATCTTTTTTTCTTGCTGATTTTGCCAATCACATACTTTTCGTTTTTGGTCATTGTTGAAGTGATTGCTTTATGCTGCTAGAGAACAGACTGCCTGTACCAATTGGCAACATGGCATTATCAGGACTTCAAAACCATCTTGTGGGCATTTTTGAAAACAAAAAAGTAAAACTGATTTTTATCCCATCTGCATAAATTAGAGTATTAACTCAGTCTTAGAAAATGTGATCAGGAAAATTACCAGTGAGAAACTATGCCACGGGTTCAGTTTCCTCTTTAGACACATTCTTTCTGCTGATGCCTACCTCTGGGCTTCTTTACCTGTTTCTTTTTATTATTATTACTATTATTGTTGTTATTGCTACTATTGTATGTGCATGTATGTTTGCACCTGCTCGATGTGTGAGTGTGTGCATATGCATGCCATGGCTTGTGTGGGAGTCAGAAGACAATTGTGTGAAGTTTATTCTTTCTTTCCATGCTAATGTGGGTTCCAGGGATCAAATTCAGGTCAGCAGGTTTGTGCAGCAGGCTCTTTCCCTCTAAGCTTCACACTGGTCATGTTTTGTTTTTAGACAGAGTCTACTGTGTAGTCCAATTAGGCTTTGAGTTCGTGAGCTTTGTGTTTCAGTTTCCCAGTGCTGTGATTACAAGCATGCATTACTATGCCTAGCTGCATTGGAATTTTGTTGTTTTAAATAGTGACTTCATAAAAACTTACAGTGGCAGTCAGGACTAGTGACCAAGGGAGATCCTTTTATTATAAGAGATCAGGTCTTTTTGCTTTGCCCATGAGAAGATACTATGAGGAGATAAAACCAAACATGTATATTCAGTTGCATCTGCTTTGAATCAAATTTCCATTTCTTAAATTAGGAGGGTATATTGCTTTGACATTTTGAAAAAAGGTGATGGTGAGATGCTTTTTGTAGAAACATAACTGACTAGTAGCAGCTATCTGACTTTAGTGATATGAAATACTGTATGTCATGATATCAGGAGGTTTCTCCATGTACCATATGCTTTCTATATCTGTGATAAACATGGTGACCAAAAACAATTTAGGGAGGAAAGAGTTTACTTCTACTAACAACTTATAGTCCTTCTTCTTCTTCTTCTTCTTCTTCTTATTATTATTATTATTATTATTATTATTATTATTATTATGTGTTTTAATTTTATACATCAGCCATGGGTTCCCCTGCCCTCCCCCCTCCCGCCCACATCCCCACCTTCCTCCCAACCCCTCCCCTCTATTCCTATGTCCTCCAGGACCAAGACACCCCTGGAGATTCATTTAAACCTGGTGGATTCAGTAAAGGCAGGTCCTGTCCCCTCCTTCCAGGCTGAGCATGTGTCCCTGTGTAAGCCCAAGGTTCCAAACAGCCAGCTCATGCACTAAGGACAGGTCCTGGTCCCACAGCCTGGGTGCCTCCCAAACAGATCAAGCTATTCAATTGTCTCACTTGTCCAGAGGGCCTGATCTAGCTGGGGGCCTTCTTGAAGGGAGTTCAGGGCAGGAAGTCAAGTCAGGAATCTGGAAGAGAAACCGAGGTAGTGGCCATGAAGGAATGCTGATTACCTACTTGCTTCACAGGGCTTGCTTGGCCTGCTTTCTTATAAAACCAATAACACCCATGCAGGCACCCACCCATAAAAGTCATTAATCAAGAAGATGCCCTACAGACTTGCTTACAGGCAATCTGATGGATATATTTTCTTAATTAAAATTTCTCTTCCCAGATAATTCTAGCTTGTGTCAAGCGGACAAAAAACTAGCCAGGATAGCTATATATTCCTTTATGTCTAATGTTGCCCCAGTTTATACTGAGAATATTCATGGGATTTCCCTTCAGGATTACTTAGTCATTACCAGACAGGGCACTTCTTAATTGAATAAACCACAGAGCACTATTATTCTTCTATCAAACAGATGAAGCTGAGACAATTTCATCTTGACAAGCACAACACATCCTGGTAAGTCAGAGAGAGTTAGAATCAAACTTCAGTGTGGATACCCAGGCTAGAGCCCCCAGGTCTCTCAAAAGTTGGCTTTCTGGGAGAGGGGTATTCTCTTAGTTTAGTATTTGTCACAACAACAGATGTGCGTACAACTATAAAAACAGACTGTGTCCATAGCCTTTCTTATGGGAAGAAATTGTTCCTTTCCTGACTGGGAAGGAAACAAGTGTACACCCAAGACTGCATGACAAAACATAGAGAGCAAAGAAACAGACTCTAGTGCTACAGCCCGCACTTCAGTCTGGTTCTGAACACGTCACTCTTAAGAACCTTACTGTGTCCTGGTAAAGTGTGAGGCACCAGCGTGGATGTTCTTTAAGGTTCAGATTTCTGTTGAAAAATATCCAAACTCATATATTTGGGTCTAGAAGGCCTCCCTTATTATCCAACTAAAACTTTTACTACTTTAAAAATTATTTATTTTTTATATTATAATGTAATTACTTCATTTCCCCTGTTACTTTCCTTCCTCTAAACCCCTCCATGTACTTCTTCTTGCTCTTTTGAATTCATGGCTTCTCTTTAAATTAATTTTTAAAGGCTTATGTTTAATTGGCAATTGTTACAGGAGGTGGTTTTTCTGTGGCTCTGGAGTCTTTTCTCTGCCATTGGCTCAACTGACTAGTGCAGAACAGAACTGGGGAATGAAGTATATGAGGCTGACTGCAGAGGACAGGCACAAACATGCAAGGCGAGGCTCTCTAACCCTGCTTTCTACTCTTCCCAGGGCTGGAGGCTGAACTCTAAACTACTTCTTCCTATCTCACAGTGCTTTGTTTATAGACAGAATTTTGGCATGGGAGTGTTTTCTAGTGCACGTTGCTAGGTAAGCTCTTGTCTCCACCCTCACCCTAAAGCATTTGGTCAGTTTGTCATTGAATGAATCTGGGGAATTTGCTTTTTAAACTCCCTTTTCTCTTCCCACTTTTGTGCCAAATATGAAGAAAGTGGTGTCAACCTCACTGAAGTGCTGTGAAGCCTCCCCTCTTTTTCATGTGTTTCCCGGTGGAGCGGGCTTGATCTCAAGCCCCAAGGGTAAAGCCTGGGGTCAAAGTTCATTGGGAGCATTTTCTTTGCAGAGGTCCAGATTTATTGCTAAATGTCAGGGATCTGGATGCCAGTTTCACATTCTGCAAAAGCTCTCTAAAAGAGTGTGTCAGCAGAATGGGTACTGCATGTCTAGACAAAGAATTGCTCTTAGCATCATCAGCCAGCAGCCAATCTTTTAACTCTTGTGTAAGCATTTGCTGTCATGGCTCTGCAACTGGGGGTCTTTAAATAAAACTTTAGCCCTTAAGATTTAGACCAAGGTCCTCCACAAGCTTCTTTGAAGAGATGTTACCTTATTGCAAGATTAGAAATTGCATTAAGAGATATAAAAGTCTCATGTCATTTAAAAACTTCAATAAAATTATATATATATATATATATATATATATATATATATATATATATGTATTTTATTATATATTCAAGAACTTTTTGTAAAGTACCTATTAGAAGCCAATGAGAGCTTTCTGCTGGGCTCTGCTGATACATCTGTGAATCAAATAGCTATGGTCCCTGCCTCTAGGGATTTATACCTTAATAGGAGTGACTGACCACAAACAAGAGTAACAGGATCTCTTTCTCAGTTTTGGCTGAAGCACCAAAGAACAAAGAGTAGGTGTCAAGTTCCTTGGCTTTAAACTTGAGGTGCCTACTGATTACCTCTGCAGACCTTGCAGAAAGGATACCTCAGAACTTGTTCTGCCAGTCTTAACCAGGCATCTCACCCCGGGGCACTGAAGAGAAGGCCCAGTGTTTTGGAGTTCTAAGTGTAGGTAGGAAGGGCTTGCTTGAGGAGAGTTGTGGTTCCCATTGCTGCAGAGAAGGGCTCTATGTCCTCCTCATTTAATAGAGGATTTTGCATCCATTGTGGGAATACATTGCTCTGTTTTATGGAGGCCCAGGGTGGGAGGGGAGTAAGTCCCTAAGGCATCCTGGGTAGAGCTCAGGGCAGGAGAGGGAAGAGGTGCTGCACTGAGAACACAGGTGCTTTCTGATTGGACTTGGTGAGATCTGACTTTGATGGAAGAACAGACTGGGTCAGCTTGAAACAGTTCCCCACAGAGAAATGTGTAGGAGAGTGAGATGATTCTGATGAAGTAGAGTCCCCTCAGAATAGCAGAGAATTTCCTGGGCCAAGAAGATCATGGCTCAGTAAAGTAGCCGTGGGTAAGGTATTTGCTATAATGGGAATGGTGTTTCCAAAACCTCAGGAAGAGCAGGCCAAGGAGGCTTGGCTGCCAGCCAAGTGCAGAGGCACAAGTGAGACCCATCTTCCTCCTTTGCCTCTCAACACATCCCTACCTCTGTAACCCACAGTAGAATGAGAGAGCTGATGAGGCTGCCTTCCCAACAAGCTCCTAGGCATGAAGAGGACCTAAGTGTGGAGAGAGAGAGAAAATTGTAGGTTAGTTTAGATTTGGAGTGTAAATACTAAAATCATCTGAACAAGGATACTAACTCTATGACTTGGATATACCTGGATCAGCTGTGGAAATGGCTGATGATGGACTTATCCAGTGATAGGGGCTACACAGGAAGATAGCAGATTGAACTTGTCAGAGGTAGGAGGAGACAAATTGTTGGGGACCAGCCCCAACCTGTCAAAGGGTTCTTGAATGGGGGAGTGAGGTACTGAGAAATAATAGGAAGAAATATAGATGTAGATGAAGAAAAAGACAGAGACACAGGGTAGCTTTGGGAGGACCCTGGGTCAATACCCAGTTGCCCTGAGTTTATTCATGATGGGCTTTTTATACATCAGCAAGAGGAGGGACAAAAGACCTCCCCCATTCAAGGTCAAGGTATAAAGTACCAACAAGTGTAGACCCTTCAGAACACCTGGTACCCATGCCTTTGGCCAAATCATTCTATTATGTAGCCTTGCTGGGCAAAGCAAGCTCAGACTTTCTGACCTTGAGGAAGGCCTTACAAGGGAGCCTCTGTGGACCGCCACAGCAAATTGCTTTTTGTCTGAACCACACTGAACCCTGCTCTTTAATGGGCTGGCACGTACAGAATGCTACAGCTTTGCTCCTAAAGGACAGGGTAGTCTCCTTAGACATAACAGTAATTACCTCTCACAAAACATTTAAGGAATCAAATCAATAAGAGCCAGATGTGTTAGGTACTTTGTGAATGTTTCTTCCCTTCCAGGCAGAGTCTGTGTAAGATTTATGAGGAGATATATGAATAACAGTCAATATGTATTTGATTGGCTGTGGCCAGGGATATTTTCATTCTTTGCCCAGGGAACTGGATTAAATAGTATGTCTTATAATAAAATTATATTTAAATTATCAATGTTAGATGGGAAAAAGCTTTGATAAAAGGTAAAATCTAAAGGCCTCAAAGAACAAAAAAGTTTCTGCTCTCTGCACCTAGTTCCAGTTGGCCCCAGATAACATTCTCCCTCTGTCATGATTGGCAGTCTTGCCTAGCAGGCTGACTACAGTAAAGAAGCACATGAGGTCTGTGAGCTTTCTGAGTCCCCTGTGAGCATGTCTGTTGCTGTCCTTCCTGTTTAGGTCTTGTTTAGGCCATGTAGTTGGAAAGCTTCTCTCCAGGTGCCACCAAGCCCTGTTAGTCCAACAACCCACTTGTAAAATAAACACACAGACATTTATACTATTTAAACTGGTTGGCCATTAGCTCAGGCCTACCATTGTCTAACTCTTACTCTTATATTTAGCCCATTTTTATTAATCTATACTTTGCCACGTGGCTCGTGGCTTACCAGTACCTTATCTCTTTCTTGTCATGGTGGCAGCTGGCAGTGTCTTCCTGCCCCAGCCTTCCACCTCCCAGAATTCTCTCCTCTCTTGTCCCGCCTATACTTCCTGCCTGGCCACTGGCCAAATAGCATTTTATTTATACAGAGCGATATCCACAGCAAGGCCATGTTGATAATACTTCATGGTGTAGTTTCTCTGGTATTTCTATGAAAAAATCTCACAGCAACCTTCCCATTCCTCTGGCTCTTAGCAATCCTACCCCTATCAGATATGACCCCTGAGCCTTTGGTATAGGAGTTGTGTTGCAGATATATCAGTTGGAGCTAGGTGCCACCGGGTCATTGGTCACTTGTTCTCTGCAATTTGATCATTTGTCCTTTTCTGTAATGATCTCTGTACTAAGAACTGTAGGCAACTAAGGATTGCTGATAGTGGGAGAAATAGTCTTTCCCAGAGAACCTCCAAATGGTTATCCAATATGAGTAGTCAGTCATGAAATCATACACATACAAGTAACATTATATGGACTGTGAAGGCTGTATTTATATGTGTATTTATAACAACAATTAATGAAATTGTGGCCATGAATTTTAGAGTGAGCAAGGTGATGCATATGGAAGAGTTAGAGGCAAAAAGAGAAGGGAGACAATGATGTAACTATGTTTTAATAAAAAAAAAAGTACACTTTTCTGGCAGTTCCAGGAGATAAGGGAGGGACAACTTCACTTGTTCTAGGACTCTGCTCATGTGTGAAACTTAGAAAAGACTGCTTATTGTGACATCCAAAATCACAGAGGTAAGATGTGAACTACAGCCAGGGAAAGCAGGCTTGCCTTTGCTGCCAAATGCTTGCTGACTCAGGAAATAGAAAAAGCAAAAGATGGACTGGTGGCCTGGGCAGGTCTGGGGAGAGTCAGAAGGAATGTGGACTCATCTAAATAAATCCTGTATCCTGATTGACCTCCTTCAGTACTGGGATTGGTGGCACTTCCCAGACATCCCATGGTTTACAATGGGTACTTAGCTGCCACCAGTGAATGGAGCATCTCAGGACAGAGTGCAACACATCATGTCTGTGTGGGATCCCGGGAAAGGTGAACTGACTAACAGCTCCTGCTTTCAAGGAACAATGTCTGACATTTAGTCATATAGGCGGAGCTCAGCCAGGGAGCTGAAGACAGAGCTGAAGTGTACCTCCCGTGAATATCAGGAAAAGACAGTGTAACCTAAATTACTGGAGATTTTCAGTTTGCTAGTTTTTAATTTTGTTAGCCTTCCCCAGCAACACACACTCAATAGAGAAACTGGCAAGTATAATGTGAAAAAAAACCCAACTATCTTCATTTTTAAATAATGCTTTGTGGGTAGAAAAAAAGAGTTTGTGCTGCCTTTCATCTTATTTTCCGACTTGTGAAGAGCAGCAATCTACCCCTTCAGAAATGAACCAATTCCCAAATAAGCTGTCCATCACACAGAAAGTGCTGATATGCTTAAAATCGAAGTAAAAGTCTAAGAACCTAGGAATTTCACACTTTAAAAAATTTTCAAATCAGAGTGCTTGCCAGCATCTTGTGCAAATCATTAGAACTTAATTTGTGTTCTTTGATGCTGTTTGATTTACAGATAAAAGTAATGTGTCAAAATTTTCGCAAGTTCTCCAGGTTGATATTGTAGTCACTGAATCTATTTTCTCTTTGGCAGAACATCAGGATAGAAAAAAGATCAGATGAATAAATCAGTATTGGAACCCCAGCCTTGGGGCCTGGAGAGATAGCTCAGTGGTTAAGCGCATTCTTCCAGAAGACTAGGGCTCCATCCCCAGGACCTGCACATGAGAACCCTAACTAAGGTTGGGGTCCAGATTAGAGCCTCCTGCTTTGGAGGGTTCAGATGACCTTCTTTGATTAGTACAGTCCTCTGCATAAAGAGACACATTTGAAGAGCCAAGTATAATTACCACTTCACCTCCCACTTTTATGCTCTCAGATTCTAATCCCTTCCCAAGCAGTTTCTGAGCAGGAACAGCTCACTATATAAACACAATTTACCTTTTATAGTAAACAGTGAATCTTGGCTAGAGTTTTGGGCTGAAGTGGAAGTGCTTGTTAAAGTTACCGTAAGATTCCAATGCGGTCACAATTATTATCGCCAGCACTAGCAGTGCTTATCTGAAAACATTGGGGTCAAGTATTTTTAGAATTCAGCACTTTTCAGAAATTTAGTTATCTCTAAATATATCTATCTGAAAGGCATGTATTACATTGAAGTTAGAGTATTTGATTAATATATTATTGTGGTTATTAAATTTTCAAAACCTATCAAATGAATATCTGTTCAGTAAATATAAACAGCCTTATGGCAATTATGGTTGTTTTTTAAGTAAATTTTATTTTAAAAATTTAAAGCAGCTTTGAATTTGTAGGAAATTTGCAAAGAAATTAAGTCCTCCCATGTCCTATGTGCAGTTTTTCCTGTTAACATATGCATTTGTTAGGTCAGCAGATAAGTCAGCGGATGAAGGAGCTTCTCATGAAGCTTCATGACCAGAGTTCAATCCCTAGAACTCACATGGTGAAATGAGATAACCCACAAGTTATCTTCTGACCGCCATGGCTTGAGTGTGCCCATACATGTACTCCTCTCTCCTTTTCACATTGTACAATTTGGAGGAAGTCACATTCCCTACCCACATTTGAGCAAAAGGGACATTTTTGCTCTACTCCATGAAGGGCAGATCCCCTGCATGACATGTTTGATATTCTCTATTGGAACTTGATCTCTTCTTCCCATGGGTCAGGTTTTACTGCCAAATAGACTAAAACATCTTTTTTGTTGTTATTCTTTTAAAATTTTGGTATCATGGATAGGAGATTACGGACCAGAACCAGCATTATATTTAATATTTGAATGTTCTATTACATGCTTCTTCCCATTGCTCCCTTCTGGTGATGGAAGAGACGCTCTGGTGAATTCCTTACCAGGAAAATGACAAGTAGAAAAAGATAATACAAGTTGGAGCAGTCCTGTTCCTAGAATCCTTGAGGGACTCCATAGAGTCCTTGAATCCCACCCAGGACACATGGATCACCATATTTTCTGGAGGGAGATGTAGTAGATACTGCCTTAATCACTGTTCTATTGCCATGAAGAGACATCATGACCAAGGCAACTCATAAAAAAGCATTAAATTGTGGGCTTGCTTTCATAGAATGAGTCCATGATCAGGATGATTGGAAGCATTATAGCAGGCAGACATGGTATGGTGCTGGAACAGTAGCTGAAAGCTTATATCTGATTCACACGCAGGAGGTAGCAGGCAGAGAGTGTGTAGGCCTTGCATGAGCTTTTGAACTCTCAAAACCCACTCCCCAGTGCTGCACCTCCTTCAAAATGCTATAGTTCCTAATCCTTCCTAAACATTAAAATACATGGGGTGGGCATTCTCATCCAAACCACCAAAGGTGCTTCCCTACCTTCTTGACAAGTTCAATCTGAAGGCAAATACTGGAACTATGGCAATGAATGTCCAAATGAGGAGTGTAAGTTTTAAAAGTGAAAAAATATACCTTCCATAAATTTTTCAGTCTTTTAAACACATACACTTTCAGAGAAACTCTAGAAACTGCATCATTTAGAACCAATAGCCCTGTGCATAGATGGAAATCTGTTGGCTCTTGTCCAGCCCTCACACAATCTCTTCCACTCCATCTTCCATTCTCACATCCTTCTCCAGTACCCCATTCCTGTTCCTGGGCAAGTCTGTTTGCCTTTCTTCCTTTTCAGGCTCAGTCTCCTCTCCTTTCCTCCCTTTATCTCCTTCCTTTCCTTCCTCCATCCTTCTCAGTGGTATGAGATACTCAGAATTTTATTCTTTAATATAACTCTTCTGCAGTCTCTGCAAAGCTTATATAACTTGCTTGTGCCCAGGCCAGTAGCCCACACATCAGTCTAGTCTTTCACTAGGCATTTGCCAGGCAGTATGCTATAGGTGGAGAGGGGACTTGCTAAAGGAGGGAGGTGCTAAGGGACCCGAACAACTGAAGACATAGTTATCAACCTGCAGAGATCTATTTGGACAGTTGAATGTATCTAGAAAATAGAGAATTTCATATTTTTAAAAGTTATTAGATTGGTCATTAGAACCTTATAGAATTAAGCCCTGACCTTCTCTGTTTTTACTGTCTTTTCTATATACATCCTAGGGGTAAGTTTCCAACTTGTGCAATTCCTTACTGAAGCCCCAAGAAGACATTGATTTAATAGAACAACAATGTGATCTGATATTAATGTGTTGCTGTCAAATTCCCTGCTGAAGCTCAACAATCTATGCCATGTGGTCAAGCTGGGGACAGCACCAGAATTATTAAGAGCTGCCTGATGAGAAAAAATGGTGTCAGGAACAATAGTTCCAGAACTTCATGGTTTTCTGGGATTTGGGGTTTTGCTGTCTTTTTTTAAATTGAGTATGCTGGATGTCTCTGTAACTTTGACTGCAGAAACTAGAAAATCTGTTGTTGTCATCGATGTAGAACAAGCTGCTGTTACTGATATTTTTACACACACCTGCATATTCACACATATGTGGGTGCATGTACACCCATGTAATTTAAATTTTGAAAAATTAACTGTACTGTCAAATTCATAGAAATGTGTCTCCATGATGAGTTGACATTATGCAGAAATTAACAACTGTATTGATTTAGGAAGAGTATGCTTCCTCATTTGTATAGAGCTTATGTACTGCACAAATTATATAAGGTCTTATCTACATGGGTTTGATTACAGAAACTAGTAAAATAGTCTCTAAATAATGAGAAAAACTTGGCTGATGGGAGTGTACTTGCAGTACAGTTTTCCTTCAGTCATTAAAGGAGGCCACACCCCTCCCCCTTCCCCACTGTGTTCTTCAGTAGAGACCTTTCCAGTTTATGAGGTCACTGCCTATGATTGCCAGTATCTCTCTGGCATCAGATGGGCAGCTTCACTTTTTATACCTAATTTAGAGGAATATGTAGATGTTTAGAAATGGTACAGAGTTCTGAGGAAGAAAAATGTTATGTGTAATTTGGAAGATGAATAATCTTCAAATAACTCCTTGAATATGAACCCCAATTAGGAGGCATAATTAAGCAAACTGGCATTGAAGAAATAAAATATTTCACACCACCCTCTGATCTTAGTCATGTCTCCTTTTCAAAGGCCCCAAATTAGACATAATGATAGACTATATAAATAAATTTATTGTTCACCATCTGGTTATGTTACTTGGTGAACTGATGGGAATTTCCTGTAGTCCTTTTTGAAAGACTCCCCCAGGCCACAAAATCCTTCTAAATCCAGGTTATGAGGGTGCTTTTGAACTTCCTGTATAGGTTTCTAAACTTAAAAAATAAGGTTTATTTCATTCTTTGAGTATGAATACCTTGCCTACGTTTGTATGTACACCATGTACATCAGAAGAGGGCAATGGATCCCCTGGAACTAAAGTTACTGATGGCTGTGAGCCACCTTATAGGTGCTGGGAATGAACCCTGGTCCTCTGAAAGAATAGTCAGTGCCCTTAACTGCTGAGCCATCTCTCCAGTGTTCTAAGCTTTTAAAAGTGAATCTTTTTCATATATAAAAATTATATAACTACTTATAATGTACACGTACACACACACACACACACACACACACACACACACACACACACCAAAGTCACATGCACACACACATACACACAGTGGGGATTTATTAGAATGACTTACAGGCTTTGGTCCAGCTCACCCAAAAATGGATGCTTATGAACAGAAGGCCTAAGAATCTAGTAGTTGTTCAGTCCACTAGGCTGGATGTCTCAGCTAGTCTTTAGTGTATGCTAGAATCTTGAAGAAGTTGGGTCTGGTTCCAGTGAAGGAATGGACTTCCTAGTGAGGGGAGAGTGAGCAGGCAAAGAGAAAAAGCCTCCTTCTTCCATGTTCTCTATAGGCTTCCAACAGAAGTGTGGCCCAGATTAGAGATGGGGTTCCCCAGCTCAAAAGATCAAAAGGTGTGTCTTTCAAGACCAGGATTAAATGCTTGTCTTTCTACTTGAAAAATCCATATTAGAAGTAAATCTTCCCACTTCAAATAAGCAAATGTCTCTCACAGGTGTGCGCCTCCATTTGTGGATTTTAGTTAATTCCAGATGTAATTAAGTTGACAATCAAGAATAGTCACCACATAGTGCATTGTATTTTAAACTCATTTTATACAATTTTCTACTAAAATAGCATGTATGATGTAAAAGTCATATAATACAGTGGTTCTCACCATGTGGGTCACGACCTCTTTGGGGATCACATATCAGATATCTTGCATATCATATATTTGCATTATGACTCATAATAGCAAAATTACAGTTATGAAGTAGCAACAAAATACTTTCATCATTGAGGGTCACCACTACATGAGGAACTGTATGAAAAGGTCACAGCATTAGGAAGACTGAGAACCACTGATATAGTACATTTGGGAATTCATTTCTTTTTACCTTGTGACAAATCTATTGTATTTTTTGATTGAAGATTCTATGTATACAGTGTGTTTATGTGCATGTGTTTATTTGGGTTCTAATGTACCATAGCATACAGAAAGTCAGAGGACAACCTTGGGCATCTGTCCTTACTTTCCACCTGTTTGAGACAATGTCTCTAGTTGTCTTTCTGCTGCATGTTTGTGGTTAGCTTGGTCCATGAGTTTCCACAATTCTCATGTCTCTATTCCTGGTTTTTCTATAAGAATCCTTGGAATACAGAGACATTACCTTGCTCAGCTTTTACATAGGCTATGGTGATTCAAATTCTCACACTTGCTGTGGCAAGTGCTTAACCCACCAAGTTATCTCTCCAACCCTGGTTTGTTTTTTTAAACACTTAATTGATTTACATCTGATGGGTGATGTTGCTCTGTATGCTGTGAATATGTTGCTCTGATTGGATGATAAATAAAATGCTGATTGACCAGTAGCTAGGCAGGAAGTAGAGGCAGGATAAGCAAACAAGAAGAATTCTGGGAAGAGGAAGGCTGAGTCAGAAGATGCCATTCTGCCATCCAGGGAGCAGTATGTAATGGCACATAGATAAAGTCACGGAACACATGGAGAGATAGATTAACAGAAATGGGCTGAGTTTACGTGTAAGAGTTAGTAATAACCCTCAACTATGGCCAAGCAGTTTAAATTAATATAAGCCTGTGTGTGTTTACTTGGGTCTGAGTGGCTGCAGACTGGGTGGGACACAGGAAAACTTCCAACTGGATACATCTTCAGATATTAACAGATTTATAAAACTATCTCTAGATTTATTAGATTTTTATGTTCAATAATTAAAAAGAAACACCTCTATTCTTTAGTTATTGCATTTAATAGATTTTTCCTTTTAACTAGAAAGACCTCTATGCCAACTTTATCATCATTTCACCTGCCTTTAGTACTGGATTCTTTACTCACAAGGTATTTTTTTTTTTTTTTTTTTGGTTTTTTTGAGACAGGGTTTCTCTGTGTAGCTTTGCGCCTTTCCTGGAACTCACTTTGGAGACTGGAGAGATGGCTCAGCCATTAAAGGCTAGGCTCACAAGGTATTTTTAAGGGTATTTTCTGTCTATAGTAGTAAAATTAAGTGTGAGAGTGAGTCCTGTCTACTTTTGACCTACCTGTGTTTTCAGCAGCAAGGGATGTAATGTCCCCGCATTTAATATGTAAGAGAAAGGGTTGTGACTGGTGAGTTCCCTCTAGCCTTACAATTTGGATGACATTTGTCAAGTCTCCTAAAATATGTTCTCCAAGTCTGAGAGGGCTATTCTACTTTGACCACAGATAACATAGATTTAGAAAGATTTTCAATAGGAACCCCCACAAAGGAGGAGAGTATGCTCACTACTCTTGGGAAATATTACTATAGCATTGCTCTCTGTTATGATGTCCAGGAATCTCTCTGTGGAATGCCACATCCATGACATCACTGCAGTTGGGGCTAGTGACACATTAGGATAAAATACCTGTCAGTGACAGCATTATCCACAAAGAGGACTTCAGCTAGGACCTGAGTCCAGTGATTTTTTAGCCCAACTAGTCAGTATTTGGTTTTCTCAACCTTACTGGCTGCATTTTCCAAAATATAAAATAAATCATTTGATTTTCTGAACCTTGTGGGCAAGTCATGATGTTTACAAAAAGAGATGCATATAAGAACGTACATCAAATTTTACATTCATTTATTTGTGGTGGGGACACATATGTAGAGGCCAGAGGACAACTTGGGGCTGTTGGTTATCTTAGCCTTCCACTGTGTAAACTCTGGGGATTAAACTCAGGTCCTCAGGATAGTGGCAAGTACCTTACACTCTAAGGCATCTTACCAGGTCCTCAGGATAGTGGCAAGTACCTTACACTCTAAGGCATCTTACCAGGTCCTCAGGATAGTGGCAAGTACCTTACACTCTAAGGCATCTTACCAGGTCCTCAGGATAGTGGCGAGCACCTGACACTCTAAGTCATTGTACCAGTCAAAGAATATAAATCACAATGTCACTTCTTTCAAACATACTATAAGATATTTGCATTAAGTATTTTCTTCATTAAAACTGAGGGACCTAAAACCAAATGATACCAATATACTCGTTCAACAAAGAGATTCTGATCAAGAAAACCTTTTGTTGGAGTCATAAATAATCTTTACTTTGTTAGTTTTTCCAGGAAAAAAATTTGCAGAACAGGAAAAACTAAAGCTCTTGAAATACATTAGTGAAACAAAATTAAATACAAACACTAAACAAGACCAAACAAAACTGACCTTATAATCCAATCACACCTACTCAGCTACCTATATTCAGTCTGTACCTTGGAAAGACTTATGAGTAGGTAAACAGGACACACCATAAAAGGAGTTCATTATGGATTCTCAAGCTGCAAGTACAGACTAATCTGGGAAAGACTTACAGAAACTTTTATTCTGATGTCTTTTCTTGGTATTTGCTTCTTCTAAATCATACAATCTGTCAGCAATTGCCTTTGATTACTTCTTTAGCCAAAATAAAATTTTGGGAGGATCCTTGTCTAACCAGTTTTTTAATACCTGCCTCTGAGTACTCCTTAGACCATCATTTCATTTGCTCTCAGTACTGGATTTTCTACTCACAAGGTATTATATTCAGGGATATGCTATATCTATACTGGTATCATTAAAGTGTGAGGGACAGTAATTGCACAAAAAATAAAAAATAAAGAACCTTCTATTTCTTCCACTGGGCAAGTACAGTAGTAGGATATGGTCCTGTACAGTAGCCTCCTTCCCTGGGACTACTGTTATTTACTGATAACACAGTTGACATGTATAAAAAATGTGTTGTATTTGTTATATAGCCCATGTGCAGTAAACACTGGCATCTACTACGAAGATGGATTTCCATCCTGTGATGTCTAATGGGTTTCCTTCTGTTTAGGAAGGGGAGACTTTTCCAGAAAAAACTGATGTGTGTTCTTATGAAAATCATTGTCAGCATTGCTCTCAGTGCAGAGGTCGTCTTTAGTGAGAGGAATGCAGAATGGATTCAAGTAGTTTTAATTTTGAGGCATAGTTTTATACCAAGTTAGGTTAATTGCCCTGACTACACGATTAGTGCCTAAGCTGATTTACAAGCATTAACCATTTTGAATTTTGAGGTTCTGCTATTGTTTTAGCTAACTATTTTGTTTGCCAGGTATGCTCAAATTGGGAAAAGGCAACTAGGAAGCCAGCTGGAGTCCAATCCTTCAATCTAACAAAGAAAAACATGAATTATGAAGTTTCACTGTGAGGAATGTACTTTGCCTTAAAGAAATCTTTGTGTGTATGTGTATGGACGCATGTACCACCATGTGTGCATGTGATCCTTGCCTTCCACCTTATTTAAAATAAGGTCTCTTGCCGTTTGCAGCACCAACACCAACTGCTCGATAAGCTTTCAGGTGTTTTCCTTTCTTTGCCTCCCTTCCAGCTTTGGAGCACTGTGATGAGAAACATGTGCTACAATCTCCAGCTTTATGTGATTTCTGGGGATCCAGATCCATATCCTCATACTTGCTCAGTGAGTGCTTTTCCCTCTGGGCCACCTCTCCAGCCCCTGTACTGTACTTTTGAAAATGCTACTTCAATGTCCTCAGTACTCCAAAGCAAAAACAAGCTGAGAGGATGCAGGCAGGGTCAAGGCACTCACTGTCTTGTTCCTTGTAGTTTGGGTACTTGGAGCCATGAATCAGCATCCTTCCTTGGGCTAGGCTCCTTTCTGAGCATGCTAGTGTCCACACGATTACACATTCCTGGAGTGTATACCTTTAAGATGCTCCCCTTTCCCTATTATAAATTACAAAATAATTACTTATTAAGTAAGTTAAGAAATGCTTAGTTGTGTAAAGCAACATAATAAAAAGGTGCCTCCTTCACACCTTGAAGAAGTGAATGTTTTGTTTTGCTGTTCATTTAGCACTTTCTCATCTTTGTGTAAACACACAGGGTAGCTATATACACATGCATGATTGTTTGAGAACTTTACACAGGCACATTATAAACTATATTAGGAGGATGTGATGTAACCTTCCTTTACACTACGTAAAGAGATACCTCATTTTTAAAATTTCAGTTTAGTCCATTGTTAATTCCCCATTCCCCTTTGTGTGTTTCTTATGCCTTTATATAAGAAACTTTATTTTTAAATTAACAACTTTAGTAGGTTATATTTCAATATAAAGAGTAACCATTAAATTGACTTCTATTTTCATGCCCTAGACATTTAACATATAGGAAACCATACTATATGGTATAATCTCTTGTCTATGGCTTTTTGCTTAGACTGACATTGGAGTTCCACCATTTTATAACACGCATCAGTATTTTGTTGCTTTTTATAGGTGAATAATATTATATCATATGAATGTACAAACTTTTCCCATTAGTTAATGGACAGTCTGGTGGTTCCCATTTTCAAGCTGCTATGAAAAATACTTGTATGAACATTTGTATATAAGCTTTTATCTTCTATTCTCCTGGGTCTATACTTAGAATTATGTTTGCTGGGCCTCTTGCAGATTAATGTTTAAAATTTTGAGGGAATGCTGAACTTAGATACTGTACTATTTTACAACCTTACCAGCAGTGTGGGGGGGCTCTAGTTCCCCCTTAGTCTCACAAACACTTGTTATTTTCTGTCCATTTTTTTTAGCTACCCTACTGGGTATGGAGTGGTATATCATTTTAGTCTTGATTTGAATCCCTTTAGTTTTACACATTGTATTTGTGCTTATTGATATTTGTGTATTTCCTTTGGAGAACTGCCCAGGAAAGTTCTTTGTTAATGTTTTACTTGGTTTATTTTATTGAGTTATGAGTCCTTCATGTACTCTGGTGTAGCTAGAATTTTCCTGAGTCTCAGCCTGCGGTGGTCAGGACAAATCTCACTCACCCTCCAGTCCCACAGACACTTGGACCCAAGTAAACACACAGAGGCTTATATTATTTATGAACTGTATGGCCATTTGCTCAAGCTTTTTACTGACTAACTCTTACACTTGAATTAACCCATAATTCTTATTTATGTTTAGCCACATGGCTTGGTACCTTTTCGCAGTTCTACCTTCACATCTTGCTTCTCATGGTGGTGGCTGGCAGCGTCTCCTCACTCAGTCCTCCCATTCCCAGAATTCTCCTCTATCTTTGTCCTGCCTATCCTTCCTGCCTGGCTACTGGCCAATCAGCACTTTATTTATTAACCAGTCAGGGCAATACATTCACAGCATACAGATATACATAACACTCTGGACATAAATCTCTTATCAGATATCATTTGCAAATCTTTCTGCTTTTCTCTTCTTTCTTTTCACTTTCTTCACACTGTCCTATGAGGCTCAAAAATTTGAAAACTTTATGAAATTTAATCTATAATTTTTTCTTCTTTGTGATTTTGATGTTGTATCCAATAAGTAGTTATTGTTTAAAGTTATGATATCTTCTAAAACTTTATAGATTTAGCACTTATATTTATACTGATTATCTATTTTCATTTAAATGTTGTATATGCTGTGAGTTAGGGTATCCAGCTCTATTCTTGTGGTTGTGCATATTATTCTGTTGCAAAGATTCTTCATGTATTGCACCAGAACCATTTGTTGAAAACATGCTTTTCCTCATTGACTTGTCTTAGAAACTCTGTTGACTAATTACCCATAAATATTTATTTGTGAATTTTTAATTATAGTCTATTGATTTATAGATTGTCTTTATGTCATCATGCTGTAACTTCTTAAAATTTGAAATTAGAAAGTTTGAATCCTCTTTGTCAGAATGCTTTTTTTTTCTAACCAATATTATTTTGGTTATTCTTATATTTTTACATGAATTTCAAAATCTGCTTGCTAATTCTATGAAACGACAGTTGAGATTTTTATAAGAACTATATTGATTCTGCAGATTAACTAAAAGTATTGCTCACCTAACAATGTTATACTTTATTATTTTTGGACATGCATGTCTTTCCATTTATTTGTCTTTATTTCAAAAATGTTTTCTAATGACTAGTAAACAATATTTTCCCCTCTAAGTTTACATACCTTGCTTTTTTATACTAAATTTATTGTTAGATATTTTTTGAATGTTACTATGAATAGAATCATTTTCTTAATTTAATTTTTCAGTTTTTAATTGCTTATAGAGATAGATAATGCAGATCTTACAATATGTTTTATTGTGTAATATTTACAGGATATTTTGATGATAATCAAGAAAGGAAAGCTTATAATATAAAAGTGATATATCTGTAGATCACATTGACAAGGGGCATTGGACTAGTTAGTCATCTGGAAAAGAGAACCTCAATAGAGAGAATGTTTCCATCAGAATAGCCTGTAACCAAGCCTGTGGGGTCAATTTTTAAAAATTTTCTGATTGATGTGGGAGGGTCTAGCTCATTGCTGGCAGTGCCAGGCCTGTGCAGATTGTCCTAGGTTATATAAAAAAGCAAGCTGAGCAAGCCATGAGGAACAAGTAAGTAGGTAGTATTCCTTCATGACCACATCTTCAGTGTCTGTCTCTAGGTTCCTGCCTTGACTCCCTTTACCCAACAGACTATAACTGTCAGATAAAATAAACCCTGCCTCCTCAGTTTGCTTTGGGTCATGACATTAATCACAATAGAAAGAAAACTAGGGCAAACTCTAACAACTCTCTTGTGAGGATGTGAAAACAACACACATCTGGTAGAAACTGTTGCATCTTTTCCTTGGCTAGTGATATAACAAGAGTAAACAAATATGGATACTCAATAGAATGTTGTATTGCCAGTGGGTTGTTTTTATATTCTTTTATGTTTTCACATTGTGTTATGTTTACATAACTCCCATCTGTGTCTCTCATATCACTATAATAATTCTGTCTTAACTTTAAGAACAATATTCTTTTTGGTGATTTTGCTGAACCAGAGGATAATGTATGGCCTGAGCACATTAAAAACAGACCAAGGTAAAGAATGATGTTACTAGATTGGGTATACTAAAATTCAAAGAAAAATTTAGTGCATGAAGGGTTTATCTACTGCAAATTGAGAAGCATCTATACAGAATGTCATTCATTTTTGAGTACTGACCTTGTATCCTGAAAACTTACAGATCTCCCCTTAGTCATTACAATGGATTCTGGTGGCTATCTTTGGATTTTCTAGTTACAATATTATGTTATTTACAAATAGAGGTAATTGTGCTTTTTCCTTCTGAAAGCTGATACATTCCATCACCACCCCAACCCGATTAATTGTCTTGGATAGAACTTATAACACAATATAGAACAGAAGTAGCAAAAGTTAATATAAAGATACTAAGACAAAGGTCTTATTCTAGATCTTAGGGATAAATAATATAATCTTGTATATGAATTATGAGGGTAGCTATGGTATTTTCATATATTCCCTCTTACCAGACTCACGATCTTTCCCATTACTATTTAAGTGTTTTTTTTCCATGAAACATAGTAACTTTTTGTAAAATGCATTTTATATGTCTACTGAGATGATCATGTGACTTCAATATTTTAATGAAACAACATGGTATATAACACATAGTTTGATTTGTGCACATATTTTATATACATGTGTATACATGTTTGTGTGTATATAAATGTGTCTGTGCAGGGGCACTTGTGTGTGTGAAGGCCAGAGGTTGATACCTTAGTGTGGCGATATTGTGTTGCCCAAAATATTGTGCACCCTAATAAACTTATCTGGGGTCAGAGAACAGAATAGCCACTAGACATAGAGGCCAGAAAATGGTGGCACTCACACCTTTAATCCTAGCATTCCAGAGGCAGAGATCCATCTGGATCTCTGTGAGTTCAAAGCCACACTGGAAAAAGCCAGGTATGGTGACTCAAGCCTTTAATCTCAGGAAGTGATGGCAGGAAACAGAAAGGTATAAAAGGTGTGAGGACCAGGAACTAGAAGCTTTTATCTGGTTAAGCTTTTAGCCTTTTGAGCAACAGTTCAGCTGAGATTCATTTTGGATGAGGACTGAGAGGCTTCCAGTCTGAGGAAACAGGATCAGCTGAGGAATTGGCAAGGTAAGGTAGCTGTGGCTTCTCTGATCTTCCCCAGCATTGACCCCAGCATGTGGTTCCAGATTTGTTTTTATTAATAAAACCTTTTAAGATTTGTGCTACACTTTAGTCATTCTTTAGCTTGTTTTATGAGACTGTGTCTCCTAGTGAACCTGGAGCTCACAATTTGGCAAATTCCTGTCTCCCCATTCTTGGGGATAAATCCACCACCTGTGCTTGCAACAGATTTCATTGTTTGAGTTATGTAAGTTTGATAAACTTGTTCTTAGGATAGCACACAATTCTGTTAAATACATTGCTTTAATAATTTGCTTGCTGCTCCATGCTGAGAATTTCTATGTCATATATACTGATATATTGATAAGGAATGTTGATATATAGTCTTCAGTCCTAATTATGTTTTTGTCTGGTTTTATTGTCAATAATAGCAACCTCATAATGAGTTAGGAAATTTTCTTTCCTTTCTATCTTTTGGAAGTATTTGTAAAGTTTCAGTTTAATTCTTTTTACAGTGTTTAATAGAATTTAACAGTGAAGCCACCCAAATGGTATTGTTAATACATTTTATTTATAATTAATTAATTTATACTATTGCATATACTATAAATTCTATATAAATACAGTATTGAGGAAATGATGAGAAGAGAAAATTGCATACTCAGTTCAGATACAGTTCCATTCCTCCCTGTCTCCTACCCGCTCCCTTCCCTCACAGTGCTTTCCCCTGACCCGTTCATATGTGTCTGTCATCCTCCCCATCCTCTTCCTTAAAGTCTCTCTCTCTCTCTCTCTCTCTCTCTCTCTCTCTCTCTCCTCCCTCTTTCTTATATCTTATGATCTCCTTTCTAGTTTCCTGGCTTCAACCCACACTTACTCCCACTTAAGGATACATATTTAACATTTAGAAGGTAGAATCCACAGAGTTGAGAACATTCAGTATTTCCCTTTTTGAGCCTAGATTCTCTTAATATAGTATTTGCAAATTCTATACACTTTACTGCAAATTTCATTTTTCTTTATAAGCTGAATAAAATTCCAAGTGTATATATTTTAAATTTTAATCAACTTCCTGACAGAATGACACTATTGGACTTATAGAAGTATGGTCACTGTGTTCAAGGTCCAGCCAGGCATCTTGGGAACATCCTTAACACTAAATGTGGGGTCATACCACTTCTGAATCATTATTAGGATATTCTGTAAGACAAATCTTTAAAAGGCCTTATTAATAAAAAAAACCTGGAGCCAGCTATTGGGGTGAAAACTGAGAGATCAGAGGAATAGAACAAGGAACAGACAACCTCATCTTAACAACTCCTCAGCTTCCAGAGAGACCTACTTCCTGTATACCCACTCCTATATGCCTTTCTGTCCCTGCCATCTTACTTCCTCTCTCCACCCAGATATATCACTTCTTCTTTCCGCCCAGCTCTGTCACTTCCTGTCTGTCTGTACAGACCTCCAGATCTCTATGATTAACGAGTGCTGGGAAATAAAAGTGTGTGCCAACACGTCTGACTCTGTTCCCAGAGTAGCCTTGAAATCACAGAGATCCGAATGAATCTCTGCCTCCTGAATGCTAGGGTTAAGGATGTGTGCTACCATTGCCTGACTTCTGTGTTTAATATTGTGGTTGGCTTTTTCCTCTGATCCTCAGATAAGCTTTATTGGGGTGCACAAATAAAATATCATCACAATATTCTCTTATTTGTAGTATAATCTTAGTTCCTTAACTCTCTAAACTCTTTTCTTTCTGTCTGGTAGGTAGCATCTAACTATCCCATAAGACTATTGTTAGCTTCAGATAAAATTTCAGCAGCAATATTGTGTGGGCTCATGTTGAAGCCAACTTTTAAAAGATAAAATATTTTTGTTGATTCTTTGTGTATTATATACAGGTATATAATGTATTTTGAGCATATGCACCCCTAGCCTTCTCGCTAACTCTTCCTAGATTCACACCTCTCTTTTCACTTCATCTCAACTTTGTGCACTCTTTTCCCCGTAACTCACTGAGTCTAGTTTTGCTGATCATATGCTAATGGGTGTGGTGTATTCATTGGAGCATAGCCACCCATCAGAGGCCAAACCCTTAAAGAAAACTGGCTCTCTCTCCTCCAGAAGACAACTGTCCACAGCTCCTCAGCTAGTGGGAAGAGCTCACAAGCTCTTGACTGAATGACTGGCTTGATCTTGTGCAGACAACGGCAGCTACTTCCAGGTAATGAGAACAGCCATCTTGTCACATCCAGAAGACAGCAGTTGTACTCTGATCTCCCCAGCTTGTGCTCCTTCTCCTTCTGTTCCCTCTTCTGAAATGGCCTTTGAACTATGGGAACAGGAGTATGATATAGATGTCTCATTGTGCCTGAACACTCCACAGATATTCCCTGTACTTTGACCAATTATTAAATTCTGGTTTAACTGCTGTTAAACACACACAGAATTGTTTCCTGATGCAGTCTGAAAGCTACACTGATCTATTGTTATAGAAATATGAATTTAGAGAGCAGTTTGATATTATGCATATTTAGAAAAGAATATGGTAGTGGGTTTACTTCTGAGGCAAATGAACTCCCAATCATGGATTCTTGGTCAGATTTACAGTACCAGACATATGTTTCTTCCTGTAGAAGAGGACTTACATACAATCAGAAGTGGCTGGTTACCCTTATATCATTCATGCCACTATTGAAACCATGAGCACATTTTACCATTCTAATTATTAGTATAGTTCACAAGGTTCACACCTAGGTAAGACTAGTGATTTTTTTTCTTTCCCAAAAGCTTATATAGCATCATCTGGTAATACGAAAGCTAGACAGCAAAAAGGAAGATTTTTGATCACAGCAGTTTGATTTCTCTTTGTTCTGTAACCAAAGTGTGTGGTGTTTTCATCAGTAGGGTCCTACTATCAAGTTCTTATATGAAACCAAGAGCAATGGCAATAGCTTTTATTGTTTTGGTGGTGGGATGAGCAAAATGCTCTGTCTATGGTGACTCCAATTAAGCTTCCTGTACATATAAGGCTCCCAAATAGAGGGTTTCCATATAGATATGCAAACATCCTTAGTGTTAATTATCCCTTCCCTACCCCCTTCTCTGCCCTACTCTCCGATCTCACTCCCCATTTATTAAACTTCCCTTCCAATTATTTCCATTTCCCATGATAACACCTGTATTCTACTAGTCATTCTCCTCTAAGATCTTCCCCCTTATCACCAATGATATTTTTCAAGCTTCCTAAATTCTGCAAATACCACAGGTAAAACCAAAAACCTAAAGATTTGCTGCTAGGATCCACATATGAGTGAGAACATGTGACATTTGTCTTTCTGAGTCTGGGTTACCTCACTCAGAATATGTTCTAGTTCCATCCATTTACCTGAATTTTGTATTTTTTTATTTTATAATTTAATTTAATTTTACATATCAGCCACGGATTCCCCTGTCCTTCCCCCTTGCCCAACCCCTCTTCCCATCTCCTCCAGGGCAAAGACTCCCCTGGGGATTCAGCTCAACCTGGTAGATTCAGTCTAGGCAGATCTAGTCCCTTCTCTTCCCAGGCTGAGCATGTGTCCCTGTGTAAGCCCCAGGTTCCAAACAGCCAGCTTATCCACTAAGGACAGGTCCAGGTCTCACTGCCTGGGTGCCTCCCAAACAGTTCAAGCTAATCAACTGTCTCACTTAAGTATTTGAAGGTAACTTTTTGTCTTTGAATTCTATTTCTTGGAAGCTGTTTACCTGTGGTCAGATTATTTAATATCACTATTTCATCATTTGTGGTATGCATGATAGCATTACTTTATTGTAATTATTGTAAGGTTGAAATGAATTACAATAGCTATTAACACTTAGGCTAGTGTTTGGCCCCAAGAATAAGCATTTAAAATCATTAGCTAAAAGATACATATTTTTCTTTGCTACCTCTAATTGGTCTCTCACATATGTTTTAGAGAGAAAGAATATTTCTATACCCTTCATTTTGACTTCAGTCTTAACAATTGGTGTGCCTAGACTGTTTTTTTTTTTTTTTTAAATAGATCCAGACATCATAATCTGTAAGGAGTAACATTCTCTTGGGGGGAGAACTCTGAGGTCACATCAATAAGATAGCTGGCAGCTAAGACTAGCTCTTTAACACTTATTGTGTATCCACTTTGTGCTGGGTACACAGGAGAACAGGATAGACCTTGTCATTGTCTTCTGCTAGCCTAGAAGTTGTATTAGTTAGACACATGACTAGTCAAAATACAGAGGGAATATTTGTCTTAGGGAGACAAAAAGTGAAAAAAATGTGGCAGTTTTAGCTGGTTGCATGTAAATATATCTTGGGTTAGTCAGAAATGGAACCAGCCTGGATATTCACCAACAGATAAATGAGTAATGAAAATGTGTAATCACAATGTGATTTTATTTTGCCATAATAAATGAAGTCATAACATTTTTGGGTAAAGGAATGGAGCTGGAAATTATGTTAAATGAAGAGGATTTGGAAAGACAAATACCTTTTGTTTCAGTGTAGAATGAATCTATCATCTATCTATCTATCTATCTATCTATCTATCTATCTATCTATCTATCATCTATCTATCCATCTGTCTGTCATCTGTCCATCCATCTGTCCATCCATTCATCTGTTTAATTGCTCTATCATCTAACTATCCCATTATCTACTTATGTCTCTGTAATGTGTCTGTCTATCATATATCTTCTGTGTGTGTGTGTGTGTGTGTGTGTGTGTGTGTGTGTGTGTGTGTAATGAAGGTATAAAGGGAACCACAAGAAAATAGAAAGTTGTCTTATAGGAAGGGTAAAAGAAAGAAAAGGGAGGCTAGTGGGACACATGTGTTATAAAAGTAGAAGGGGAGATTATTTTGGGGGAAGAAGCAGACTAGCAAGAAATGGATGAAGGCTGGGGAGAGGATGAAAAGAAGAACTTATCTACTATAAAATGATACAATAAAGCTCACTACTTTGTACTAACTTAAAAATTAACTTTAACAAAAAGGCATTAAGTGTCAGAAGTCTAGGTCTAACATTTCCCTTGTTCTCTCTCTCTCCCTCTCCCTCTCCCTCTTCTCCCTCTCTTATTGACTAAATCTGTAAGTTAGGCAGAAGTCCTAAGAACTGTACTGAGAGAAGATTCTGGTCATGGGAAGGGAGGAGGAAGAGCAGGGGTTACTGATAGACAGGCTTGTAGTGGATGGGACATGAATGGGAATTCTATGGAGGGATGGGTATGTGTACATGGTTCTTCACTGACAAGGCTGCCCTTTAATTGTGATGTTTAGCATGTTTCTATTTTGAGAAGACTGTAAATGACTAAAAAGGAAGTGGGGATGTGAGAAGTGTCAGTCAAATGGGCAAGTGAGTAATAGGAGTGAGGACTCCAGCCCTGGAATCTGGCAACTCAGAAAAACATCCTCAAGGTCTCCCCCTAAGTCAAAAGTCTGGGCTTTCAGGTTGTTGTTAAGGAAGGATGGAGGGAATAGAAATAGGTAGAGTGGAATCCAGAGCCACATTTGCACTTGAGTGCTCCTTTCTTTCACTGAGGGAAAAATGATTTTGAAGATACAAGACAAAACCAGGAAAGTCCATGTAGAAGTGGATTAAGAACTTTAGAGAGACACATAGACTATGAACCAACTGTATGCATTGTTGCATATGCCAAGAGTACTACTCATTTTTCTCCGTCCTTCCTGCTACTTTTATTATAATTATTTTTAAGTACTGATTTAACTTCTTTCTCAACTAAAGTACTATGTAATAATGTGCTAGTAAAGAAAACATTCACTTGTAGGTACATAAATGTGTTACAATTTTTCCTATAGAAAAGATACATCTTAAGTTTTAAAAATAATGAACTGTGCAATAATCTTTGTTGTATATTCCTTATAGCCAATTGAGCCTCGTAGACAGCTTTTATTGAGTTTAGTCAAGCCATTCTGTCCATAATAACTGTGTGATAGCTGATGGAAGAGCCCATGTGTCATGAGCATGAATATATTTTTTATGTTAATAAATAAAATAAAAGTAAATGAAGATATATGTTAGAAATTCACCATTTATCAATAATATAAATGATTTATTGGAAACTTTTCCCAGTATTTGTGGTATAAATACTTCTACTCTGGTGCCACTGAGTGCTTATTTGGGAGTCAACAGGCAGCAGTAACCATTTCATAGTTTTTCTCCATTGAGATACATTTAGTTATACTACCTAAGAAACATAGTGTAAGATAAATATAGTATGTTTATATTAGATAACCATAAATAAAGTAGCATGTATGGCATATGGTAAGACAATCAGGAAATGATTTTTTTGTACATGTGTTGTTTTTATTTTAATATTTGAGATTTGATATTTTAATTAATATAATTATACATTTATGTAATTTAAGCATTAGTAATGGTGACATTCAACAATGGTGATCTGAAAATTTCATACTCAGCTATCATGGACTAGAATGAGCTTGCTTCAGTGCACAGTGCATCTGTCTATCATGGTGTGCTTTCTTCAGGTAATAGTTTATTCATCATTGAATAACTCACTGGCCTTCCAAACATCACTAAGGGAAATGATTTAAATGCATCATTCAATTATCTTTTCATAGAGGTGAAAACTGCCTGGCTATGGTTATATTTAATGGTGAAATATACTAATTTTTATTTTAGAAAACTTTAGAGAAAAAATATTCACTTAATATTTAAATTTAGGTATTTAATTGAAGAGCAACATTGGCAATCATGGGGTCAATTTGAATAGTGTGTCTAGGAACATGGACCATATAGTGCCCAAATTCACAAATGCAGATTTCTAAGAAATTGATAGGCACAATTAGAGGCGTTTTACAAGTCATCTAGACTGTTGAGATTATTGACTATAACAGTCTAGATTATTCAGTGGTGCTCTCAAATGCAAATAGTGTGTGGCAATATCTAGCTGTGTATATATGCAGTTCAAAGAATGACTGACATTCATACAAAAATGACTAGCTGCTGCTTCCAATGTTGGGTGTAAGTGGGAAAGTTCCAGAACTAAGAAGAAAATGGTCTTTGTGCACATTTCAAATATTTCAGAATAAATTAAAAGGTAAGAATAATTCCTGGGTATAGTACTCAATTGTCTGAGTTGCAAACAACAACTCTTTATTTAGTTTAACAAGAGGAATATATTCTATGATACTGTATAGTTCATACATTTATCTAGGAGAGTCTACATCAGGCTGAGAGGCCATGCAAAAGGGAGTAATACTTAAACAAAGCTACTGATTTTGTGTCATTGCGACTTTTGCTCCAGAAAAATATCCAGTATGATCATTTCTTGACACCACAATTTCCATTGTTGAGACCAGTAAATGGATGTCAGTATTCCTACTACTGGTGCTTCCAAATGCTGGCACATATGCCCGTGCTGAGGATTAATTCTATGTGCTCCTTGTTCATGAATCTACTGTCTTCTCTTATCAATATAAGTTGCATGTGGATTTTTCTTAGAGTCCCACATCTACTGAATGACACTAAATGAGTCTTGAACTAAATTTCTTACATTTTATAAAGAGTTGTTCCAGAGATCCTACAAGGCCTCCTGTCAACTGTAACACATACAAGACTATGCAGGGTTTCCTGGTAATGTACAAACTTCCTGGTTCCTTTCTCTTTCAGTGTCTGGTCACATTAAAGATTCTGGTTCTGAGTCTTTTAGGAAGTGAAACTTATAAGTCAAGTTGCTGAGAAACTACTACATTGAATATGATCCTATTTGTAAAATCAGCCAAAGAAACAATCAATCAACAAGTAATTGCTGAGGCATGAATAGAGTCCATGCTGATGTTGGACCTTTGCTTGGATTCCTGACAGGTTGATCTTCTGCCAGCTTTTGTAAGGCATCTAAAGCCAAGTCAGGATTCCTTGTGTGGGCAAATCTACTCACTACTTTCTAATCTAGTGGGTTAGAAAGCTTGATATTCAATTATAATTTTGATTTTTGTTTGTTTGTTTTTGTTTATCGAGACAGGGTTTCTCTGTGTAGCTTTGCACCTTTTTCCTGGAACTCACTTGGTAGCCCAGGCTGGCCTGGAACTCACAGAGATCCGCCTGGCTCTGCCTTTTGAGTGCTGGGATTAAAGGCGTGTGCCACCACCACCCAGCTAATTTTGATTTTTAATGTTTCCTCTTCTAGATGGAGTTAGTATTTAGAATTAGGGAACTTTTGGGGGTCTAATTTGTTTTGTTTAAGAATTTTTAGAGATAATACAGCTATATTCTCTTTGTATATCTCTCATTTCTCACGATTTGTAATATTTACCTTTTCTCTTATAATTAAATGAATAAAGTTATAAAACCATAATAGAGTTGCCAGAGAATCAATAGGTTCTGACCTTTGTGTTTCCCATGATTTGTTCCACTAATGGGTGTATGTCTTGTATTTTAGCATTAATCAAAAATTTTTCTTTTGAATTTTGAATTTGAAAAAAATTTCCTTACTATTGAAAAATCCAAAGATTTTCCCCTTAATCAATATTTTTTTCTGTTCCTTTCATATTTGTCTAGGCAAACCACCATCAATGGTTTCTAATCAAATAGATGGTCCATTTTGACTAGATAGTATCATATATGTAAATATTTTTCAAGGTCAGTTTTTATAACTTTTATTAAACTTCTTTGACAGTCTCATACATGTACTTGTTTACATATCAAAACAGAAAAAACAACGTATTTGAATGTTGAAGACATATCTGTTTCTGACTTATTAGAACACTAGCAACAAGTAATGATAAAATACAACACATGATTGAACGAAGACCACACAGTATGTAACAGTGCATCACTGGACAGGACTTTTGAGTCGATGAAGAGCTTATCTGTGTGGATGAGCTTTGAGAGGGGATGTGCAGCATTGTACATATTTCCAGTATCAGGTCAGATTAACCAACCAAGCTCCATAAGCACTTGTCATCCTTTGTGGAGAAAATGTGCTGGAATTACAGGCATTCATGATCATAGCTGACAGTTTTGTGCATAGTGGGGATCTAAACACAGGTCTTCTTACAATGTAAGCACTTACTGACTGAGACATCTCCCCAGTTTCTAGATGTGTATTTTCCATGATAACCAAGGCAATAGGATGGAAATGGACTGGAGTGACTGGTCATAGGGTTGACCAGGACTTTAAGTGTGAGGTGGTGATAAGTGCTAACTCTATAGGCAATCGTCAGTATTCACATGGATAGCATGCTTGCCTTTACTTGTAAGGTTGGAGTGATGTCCTGTCCAGTGGCAGAGTATAAAGTTTAGACACATGCTAGTTTTCTCACAATGTTGTGATTCTCCTTCAATGCTTTTTGCTTATTTTTCTTTAATATTCTTATGTCCACATGAAGCTAACTCCTCAATGAGCTCCCATATGAAGCCCAGTTCCTGCTGTATACTTTCACAAATATCTTGTGTTCCTAGTAAAATGTATTCATTTTCTTTGCTGTCAAGATGGCTAAGTACTCCCTTAGTGGAAAGCGTAGGGTGCTTAGAGCCTCCCCATATCTGTTTTGGAGATCTTATAAGACTTTCTGAAATCAGAAACTTCTAAACTGATACCTAAAAGACAGAGTATTTTTCTAGGTAAGGAAATAGCAGGGCCGAAAAGACAAATCCTCTACCCAGAGGACCTGTGCAAAGAGATCAAGGAGAAGTTTATGGGACAAGTGTATAGTTTGAGGACTCCAAATCATCTATGTAAAGCCAAAGTGAAGAGTGTAGGAAGGAGTGTCCTAGAAGAGGGGAGAAGTAATTACAGAGAACACAGGAAATCTTGCAAAAGACTTTATAGGTTGGTTAAAAAGGATACTGTTCATTTGCTTATTCACTCTTCACAGTTTTTTTTTTTTAAGTATCTTATAGGCCATTTGCTGTTTTAGATATCTGGAAGACATCAGTGGGCAAACAGAAGCCTCTACTAGCTGTCTGCATTTTTATGGGGGAAGGTAGATAATGAATATAAGAAGGTATAGTCAAGTGAGACATGAGAAATTTGAAGCTTAATATAGAGAAATCTTTTCTGGAATCAGACATTAACAGCAAAGAATGTGATCTTTTTTCTTTGACTATTTCATTTGGATTTTTAATACTTCTGTTGTTTTTGAGATTATAATATAATCTCATCATTTCCCACTTCCCTTTTCTCCCTTCAAACACTCCCACATGCTCCTCCTTGCTCTTTTTCAAATTCATGGACCCCTTTTTCATTAATTGCTGTTACTTGCAAGTATATATATATATATGCATATACACATTTATTTCTAAATACAACATGCTCAGTTTGAATCACATTACTTGTAGGTGTGTTTTCAGAGCTGACCAATTGGTATTGGATAATCAATTGCAGCATTCTTCCCCAGGAAAGGCTATTTTCCTACTCTCAGCATTCCTTAGTTGTCTATAGTTATTAGGCAGTTATTAGTTACTCCTTAGTTCTTGTGTAGGGGTGAGGCCTCATGATCTTTCTCTGTCCCTTTAGTAAGTCTGTTGTTGTCCTCCTTGTTCAGCTCCATAATCACCAACTACATTCTTAGTATTTTTCTTGTCATACCCACAGATCAGTGTAGTCCCCACCCCTCATCAAGGAAACATCTCAGCAACAGACAGAGGCCATTACAGAAAACCACAACCAATCAAAACACAGAGTTGTGGAGCCCAATGTTAATGGATACATCTACAAAACTCCCACACTAAGGCTCAGAAAGCACTGCTTAAAGATGCTGTGGAAAACCATAAGAGTCATAAGATCAGGGAGTTTGCTATGAGATTGTGTCTCTTAGTAAAGTCAGAAGCTATACCCATAAAGTTTCATTTGATTTTTTGAACTGTGTATATGTTCCTGTAGGTATGTGTGCATGTTCATGTGTGTGTGTGTGTGTGTGTGTGTGTGTGTGTGTGTGTGTGTGTGTATACATTATGCACAAGCATGTGGAGGACAAATGTCAACCTTGGATGTTGTCTGTCAGGCACTATCCACCTTGCTTTTTGGATGGTCTTGTATTAGCTGGGACATCTCTCCCAGTTAGGTAGGCTGGCTGCCCAGCAAGTCCCAGTCTGCCTGTCTCTGCCTCCCCACTGCTGGCTTAGAGCCATGTGCCTCCACTCCTGGCTCTTTTACCTGAGTTTTGGAGGCTGAATTCAGGTCCTCATGTTTGCATAGGAAGTATTTTGCCAAGTGAGCTATCGGAGAAGCCTCTACACTTACGAGTTTATCATTCATTTACTTTGCTGAGTAAAACACTGTCGTTTCTCAGACACAATGCCCAGCATGTGCTTTGCCCCATGCTTTCTAATAGAGCACTCTATACACCCATGAATTCTCAGTAGTGGTGTTAATTAAACAGAAAGAACAATTCCAATAGTACTATTCATCCTCAATTGTCTGGAGCTCAATAAAATGATACTGTTTTGCAGAAATTGTTCAATAATGCCCTTTTAGGTTAGGGCTACAACGTCTAAACTTCTGTCTTACATTGTCACAGCTTATAGAAATATCCTATTATAATACCCATGAATTCAAGGAACTTCTAACTTGCCAATATATTTGCTCCATAGTGATCAAGAAATGCTCACATATATGAGTTGAGTGAATTTTGTGGTCTAGAATATTTTGATTATTACTATTATTGTAGAGATAATATAATTTGCAATTATATTAAAATAATTATATTTAAAATAATCTACTCTTCACCTTACCCATAGGGTAAGTTTCACTGACGTGTCAACAGATTGTCCTAAAGATCATCTTTAAGACATCTTTGTCACTAACTCCCAATTTGGAGAGAGAAGAAAGCAGTTAGATTTTAAGACTCTGTCTCTTTAAAAGAAAATGTGAAGTGGTGAACTACGTGGCACTTTTGATTATATGTTGAAACCACACTAAGTCCCTGAAATCCAAGAGAATATTGCACTCTGGTCCTTTGTGCAGAATACTCACATGAATGCCTCCAGGAACCAATCCAGAAGCTAATTGTTGCTGATAGTAACTGACAGCATGAATCACCGCCCTCTCAGACACTCCGCCCTCTCAGACACTCCGCCAGCATCAACCCGTATGAGCTCACTTTTGCTCAGATGGTAAGCTGCATTTGTGCACAAGCTGCAGCCAGCCTCTCAGGCCCAGGAACAGCAAGGGCCTTCAGCAATTATTTGAAAACAGCTAGCGTCTTTGAAATGAGTCACCATGGCACTTCATCAGCACATTCTCATAAAACTAGTCTTGTCTTTGATGAGTTTCTGATCCTAAGCAAAATTCCCCAGAAAAAGGGGACATTGACTCAGCTGTTCTGCCACTTGCTGTTCCTGTATAAGACATTTTGTTGTTGGTAATTGCTATATTACCAGCTTTAAGGAAAAGACCTTTAGTTTGGAATGATTAGGAGCTTTGAAAAAAAACAGATGTGTGCTATTGGAGGGTAGAAGAGACAAGTATGACTTTATACATATGAAACTGTCAAAGAATAAACTAATTAAAAAATTTTAAAGA
This sequence comes from Onychomys torridus, assembly GCF_903995425.1. NCBI lineage: Eukaryota > Metazoa > Chordata > Mammalia > Rodentia > Cricetidae > Onychomys > Onychomys torridus. Next base: position 722,297 of record NC_050457.1, on the reverse strand, counting down.
TGCTCAATTCAAATATGATTGACAGAAAGTGCTCTAAGAATAAGTGTACATTTTTATATACCAGTGCAACCAAAATAACTAAAAATATACTTCAACTATGAGAAAAACTTATTCTAAATATATGTACATCTGGAAACAAAAGAAGGCACTGGAAAAACTTTCCAAAAGATGAAATTGTAGGTCTAATACACACAACTCAAAGATCAGTCAAGTTTTCTTCCATTATTCAATCCTGCTTAGAAACACCTAAGTAGTACCAGCATTGCGAATGAAACCCTGCCTGACTTTGCCCATCATTACCAACATAATCCATTGTTTTTGGGAAAGCACAGACCTGTTCTTGGCAGGCAAAAGACTCCCAGGGCATCTTTAAAGATAAATTTATTTTTAGTTCTTAACTCTACGCGTTTTTTTTGTGAATAATTTGTATTCTTAAACGTGGTTGTTACTCAGTCCTTGAAACAAGGGTCCATTGAGCATGGGACCCATTAAAATAGGGAGGAAATAGCTGTATTACTCAGATGTGTGCTTTATTTTCTCTAGAAGAGTTGATGGATTTGAACCCTCATAGGATGTTTTTTTCTGGGATAGCATGACTCTAATGGTGGCCATAAGAGAAGAGCTTTATATGTTAGGAGGAGGCTGGGATGGTTGAGGGCAATCTGAAAGGGAGGTTTTGACATTGGATATATCCTCTCCTTCCTGGAGGATATCAGGGTTGGATATAGGTGATCCAGTGTGTCAGCATAGGGTCATTCTTTAGGACACATGGAGGAATGAGCTTCTCAGTTATTCTGCTGCCTATCCTGCTCCACAGAGCCACAATGCAGGTGAACTTTGCACCTCCTCCCATATCCCTGTCTTCTAGCTTGGCAGGAAAGCAGGGAAACCTGGGGTGCCTCCTTACACCTTCATGAACCTTGCATAACGAGGACAATCAGTAATCAAGTCCTGTACATTTTCATGGCCAGCTAGCTTCTTACCTTCTTCATTTTTTCCTTCTAATATTTATACATTCTGAAATACACCTTTGATCATGTCAGTCTTCTACTTAAAAGTTTCTCCACTGCCTTAAGATGTAAAACCTATATAGAAAATGAATACTACTCAGCTCTAAAGAAAAACAAAGCTAAAAATTTGCAGGAAAATGAATGATCTTAGAATGTGTGATGTCATACAAATGAGGCCATACAATCTCAGAAATAAATCAATGGATGATCTTAGAATGTGTAATGTTATACAAGTGAAGTCAAATAATCTCAGAAATAAATCAACTGCATGTTCTCTCATCTGTGGAATCTAACCAATAAAATATGCATGAATGTAAACAAATGAACACATGGGTACAGTATAACATCTAGAAAAGAGCTAAGAAAGGCTAAAAATAAGGGGATAAGGAAGAACTGAATGTAGGTAAATTGGCATGAGGTACGAAAGAGGATATAACACTAATTATTTTTCTAGTGCCAATTCTGCCATGGAACTATTGTTTTTGGTGGTTGATAAGTGCTTAAAATATATTCAATGCTGAAAGTGTAAAATTAAATGTGAAGCTCCACAGCTTGTTCCAAATGCCAATTCTAACTGTGTAGAAATTCATTGAGTTGTGTAAACCTTGAATCTGGTTAATTTTGGAATGCTTTTACTTGCAAGGATTTAAAAATAATAATAAAATTTATGAAATTAAAAAAGAAAAAGAAAAACAAAATGACAACAACAAAACAAAACAAACTCCAGACAGTCTTGCATGCAATATTTCCTTTTTATGACCCGTCTTTCCTCTGCCCTTGCTTCACTGTTGGCTGTGTATTAGATGCCCTCTTCTTCCTCCTCCTGGTCCACTACTAGTCACCATTGAATCAGTTACTATGTCTTCTGAGTAGACTTCTATGTGTCCCCATTTTGGCTCCCTCACAAAATCTTGTAGTGGAATATTATTTTAAGGACTGTTACTTTTGTTTATGCTGCATTTGTTTAACTCTGAAGCCATGTGACTGTGCCTGTATAAAACACCTGATGGTCTAATAAAGAGCTGAATGGCCAATGGCAAGGCAGGAGAAAGGATAGGTGGGGCTGGCAGGCAGAGAGTATAAATAGAAGTTAACTTAAAGTTAAGAAAAGCTGGCTAGAAATTAAGCCAAGCTAAGCCTGGGCACTCCTAAGTAAGAATAAGCCTCTGTATGTGATTTATTTGGGAGCTGGGTGGCAGGCCCCAAAAAAGAGTAAATGAAACAACCAAACAACAGAATCTCCCTGAAGGATCTTGTGACCACTGTGCTAATACACAATATGTCTGAGTGCTCAGCACACAGTAGGCAAATAACTAGCTAACTCATACCTAAGGGAGGAATCAGTGAGACAGAGAAGGGTATTTAAGGTGGGAAGAGTATAACAGAAGCCAAGAGAGCTTGCTCTGCTTTGAGACTTAGAAGTACCTGAGAGCCAGCTAAGCAGGAAGAGTGAGCTACAGAGTTGTCTGAGCTGTGTTCAGGAATTCCATCTGTAACAGTCTGTGACCAGCTTCTTTCAAAGGTCGGGATTCCTGAGGTTCTACGTGCAGTTAAGAATGAAGAAACCTGTGCTGGAGTGATGGATGGTATTCACTTCTTTTCCCGAGGACCCATGACTGTCGTGACTCTAGCTCCAGGCATCTGATGCTACACAAAAGTTACATATAACTTAAAATACAATCACTTAAATTTTTCAAAGAGGAATGAAAGAAATGGTCAAGCATGATTAAATTGTGTGATATACACTTAAGTTTACAAATTAGTCCTTTGATACAAAAATCAAAATGCAGTTATACTTCGTTATTTATGGCAAATAATAGGATTTACACAAGAATATTTGTTCATGGACAATAAGAGTCACATTCAGGCTATGGGAAGCAAATATGAAGTTGTAAGGTAAATGGCTTTTCTTAGAATCACAGCACCATCCTGGAGCCATAGTAGAGTCTCCTTGGAGGACACACCACATTCAATTTTGGTAATGTGAACTGGGAGCCAAATCATGCTTTGCCTGCATATATGTGTTTTTGTCCTGCAAGTCCAGCCTGGTAAGTATTTCTACAGAAGTGTTTCTGAAGCATCTCAGTGCTAAGCTTTGTCTGCTTACTCTCCGTTTTTGCTTTCAACTACACTAAAATGGCAAAGACATGTATTAACATAAGACAATTGAATATTTGAAAAATAAGAATAGAAGTATTGAAAAAAGTTAAGAAAATGGAATATCTTTAAAATAAAAGCATATGCACAGTTTCAGGCAAAACAGGTCACTAGTAAAATGGAAATCATTGTTGTGGCTGATGAAAATTCTCAGTGTGATTTTTCAGGGCAAACAGTAGACACAGAACAAGTCAACCAAAACTAGAGCAGCAGGGTGGCCAAACAGACCCTGACCTTGTCCCAAGGTTCAACTGTTCTCCTTCATAGAGCTAGAAAAGTCCAAGTCACATTCAGAACCAATCTCTGAAGAAGATCACGTTATTTTTCTAGATGCTAGTGCATATAGCTGTATACAAAGTTATTATTGAGTACTTTTCTCCTCCTCCTCTGTTGCAGATATTTTCTCATCCTGTCATCAGATAAAATGATGTGAGGTGTCTATGTGTATAAGCACAATAGGCCACATGCTTATCTGTGTATAAACTGGCTAAGCCATTAGTTCATTTCCCATTAAAATCTCCCAAGACTTCATTTGGATTAAAAGTTCCCAGATTATTATAGACTCTGGTTAAATTTTGTTAGAAATGTACAAATTAATACATCAGGAATTATCATCCTCTAGAAGCAATGCAAACAACTGACTTCCTTGGGTGTGTCCTGGTGAGCATCCAGGTCCTGTGCATCAAGGCCTGCCTATGTCCTTGCTTCCTCCTCTCTGGATGTGATGTGGCCTGGGCACATGGGGTATCAAAAGGTTTTAAAGAGCCATATCAATTTTTCAAGGAGGTTAGCAAGGCTTACAAACCACTGCTCCTCCCCTACTTATTTTATCATCAGTCAATAACTATGGCCCAAGTTTTTGTTTTTCAGAAAGTGTAAACTGATGTGCAGACAAATGGTACATCTGGGCCAATTGCTTGGCGGTAGAAATCATAGTAAGAACACAGCTTACTTCACTCTTGCTTCTGTGTTTTCATTTTTAGTTCCCAATATTCTGTTTATTATTATTTCCTCAGTTATGGCAAGAGTGGTAAATATTTTAGATTTCTAGTATAATTTTATATACAAATCACTGAGAAAAGGTCAAACATTTCATTTGTAGTTTGTTGCACAAATATGCAGATATTAAAACTGGAAGTTAGAGATTATTATAGTATTACTCCTGCTTCACAAACATATGAAGGATAATGAGAAGTAGATATCTCATTTGTTATTTATATGCAATTGGAAGGCGGAAGTGGCAGCAGTTTTCTGAACACAACATTTTTTAAAAAATAATAAACTGCAAGAGGAAGGTAGTAGAAGCCACTATAACTTTCTATTTACAGGTACAACATTTAAATACCCTTCTTGTGATTAGAAGCTCCTTTAATATTTAGCAGCCAGGTTTCCCTTCCTCACTGAGGCTATTAGTATCTAAAAAGAACACTGTTAATTTTCCTCTCTTTTCTCTTCCCAAATTCTACCTCCTGCTTCTCTATTGGTTCCTCATGAACAGCCCTCTGGCTTGGAGTTTCTTCTGGAATCCCTAGTGTGACTCTTAGTTACACGCTCCTGTCTATATGTCTGGGCACTGTTGAGAAGGCCTCTGGAGATTGCAAATGGAGACTTGTGGATGTTGAGAAGGCCTTTTCTGGGCTGGGAAGTAGAAGCTGGAGTAAGGCATGAGATTTGCCTCTACAGGGGCCCATGCTTTGGGATAGAGAAGGGATAGTATTCTACTCTGAACAGCTTTTGGCTGCCATCTAGGGTTTAATTACAGGCTAAGTAAAAAAGGGGACCCATGGAGCCTGGAGCCTGCTTTGGGGGGAAATGGGTTGATCTTTAAATCAAGTGTAGTAAAGTTTGTATTCAGCCAAATAATTGTTTGTTTGTGTGTGTGTGTGTGTGTGTGTGTGTGTGTGTGTGTGTGTGTTACCTCATTTCACTAGATTTAAAGTATGATATATAAGAGTTAGTACAGAATTTCAATACTACATGGATTAGTTTGCTTACTTAATAAGTATTTATTGAATATAATTTGTAACTCAGTTACTACACAGCTTGTAAACACAACAGAACCACTGCTATAAAATAGTCTAATAGAAAGCCACAGCATCCCATCCATGCCTTGGTGCCAACTTATATTCCCCATACTAGAGAGACTCAGGAAGGAGGATTACAAATCTGAGGATAGTCTGATCTGTCCAATGAGACCTTGTTGCAAAAAGCAATGTGTTTGATTTCCATATGCAAATCTCTGGAGATACAATGAAGTTAAAGAAAGAGAACTTGTAATTTCTCCAATTTTCACTGTGATTAAATAAAAATTATGTATGTTGATGGTTATTTATTGACCACTTCCTTAAATAGCAGAATGAAATTATTTAAAATAATTATTTAATAATATAAAAATAATCTAATAATCAAAGTATATTGTAAAGAAACATTTTAGATTGGTAGCTGGTATATTTTGGCCAAGCAGAAAATAGTGCAAGTAAAAAGGATCACATAATAGCTATTTGGAATTTGTTTCATAAGCACCAATCATTCTAGATCTATTGCTTATAATAATATATTGTAAAGCACGACTTTTAACTTAGAAAGTTTGTTTTGCCTTATGATTTTTTCAGCATAGTATCCAGAAGAATGAGCTTCTAGAATTGCATTGCAGACTTGGCTTCAGTCCTGGTTCTGCTCTTCGTGGTTGAGACCTTGGGAAGTCACATTTATCCTCTTTCGGCCTTGTTTCTGCATTGGTGAAATGATAGGATTATACTGAATAATTGTTGAGGTCTCTTCCAATTTTAGCATCCTTTGGTTCTTTAATCTTCTGGATTTAAGGGTATAATGTAGAACATGAACATATGTTGGAATATGTTATTAAAAATATAAACCACCTCAAATTTTGGAGTTAGTGGGAGTTATGAACAAGTTCTGATTTCCTTATGCCGTAATACAGACATCTGCATGCTGCAAAGTTTATATTTAGCCAATTCTGATTTGCCAAGGGTAGCTGAGGTATATCTGATGAAGTAGTATTTAACCATAGAAATATGGAATCATCTAAAAGCATAGATAATTATATTGTTCTTGGCATGGACAGGGGCAGCTCCAATAATAGCACTCAGCCCTTGCCTGCAGGCATTCTATTGACAAAAGGCCCAGGATCCCAATTAACCACTGAAGCCTCCCAGCCAAGTCTTTCCTGTTCTCTTTCTAAGCTGGAAGCCATGCTCCTTCCTCTGTATTTCCCAACTCACCCATGATCAGTCGGAGCTTAAAATGCACCATGTCCAGTGCTGTTGCTCTGTTTTGTAAGCTCACTGAAAACATCAAGTCTTGGTTCTCAGGGTTTTCCTTGTTGTGCCAATGTAGAGGAGGCATTTGGTAATTTTTGAATTTACAGCTATTAACTATTGAATATTGAAAACAAGTACAAAAGTATGTTTTATCTCAGGTCCCACAATAAGGTTTGAGATTTGGGAGTAGCATTCTGGCTTCCAGGGAGGAGTTTCATTTCCATTAAAGCTATAGGAATCTTGGCAGCTAGTCCTTTGTAAACAGATTTCTGCCTGGGGTTCTGGGAAAGGACTCCAAAACTTCATAGTTCCCCATTGGTCAGCAAAATCAATGAGCCCACCAGGGGCTGTTTTCACCTCCATAGAACCTGGTGTGGGTTACACTATGCTCCATGTACATTTATACCTTTTTGTAAGTCTTATTCTCAGTCAAAATCATTTTTGACATATTTTTAAATAAATCTAGTAATGCATTGATACTGATATTCTCCATCTCCTTTTTACTAGTTTTATTTATATATTTTGTACATGTGCTTGTGTGTGTGCTTGTATGTGTGTATATGGGTTCTTGTGTAGAAGTCAGAGGTGGGAATCATTCCCTGTTTTCACCCTGTGGGTCCCAAAGATCAAACTCAGATTATCAGAGTTGGTGGCTAGTGCCTTTACTAGCAGGCAACCTTAATGTCCCATTGTTGCTAATCTCAACTAATCAATTTTAATGTCATTCCTAGTTTTTTCTGCTCTGAAATTTCTGGATTAGCTTCTTGAAACATGATTCAACTTTGATTCCATTCTTATTGCCAATGTTTCACTTTGTTAAATTTGCTTTCTACTTGATATTATGTTTTCTGTCTGAAATAGCACTATATTCTATTTATTATTCTGTTTTAAATTTGTATTTTTATCTAAATTCTCTTCATAAAATATATTTTGATCATATTCTTTCTTCTCCCCCAACTCCTCCAAGTTTCTCCCCAACTGCCTACTCACTCACCTTCATTTTCTGTGTCTGGAAAACCAAAACCAAAACAAACAAACAAACAAAAAAACCAAAACACAAGAATCAAAACAAACTAAAAAAACAAATAGTAAGACAAGAAAAAGTACTAAAACAAAATAAGAAAGTACACACAAAACCATGAGTCTGTTTTGTGCTGGGCTAACTACTCCTGGCCATGAAGCCTGCCCTGGAATGTGGATCATATACTCAGCAGCACTTAGTTGTATAAAACTGTTTTTCTCTTTCCCAGTAGGTATTAATTGTCAGTAGCTTCTTGGTTAGGAATGGGACTTGTGTCTACTTCCCCTTCTCAGTGGTTTTTGTCTGGTTTGAACCTGTGTAGGTCTTGTGTGTGCTCTCATAGTCTCTGTCAGTTCATACATGTATCAGTCCTGCTGTGTCTAGATGACACTGTTTCCTTGGAATCATCCACCACCTCTGGCTCTTCCAATCTTCCCACATCCTCTTCTGCATAGATATCTTAGTCTTAAGAGGAGAAGTTTGATAAAGACATCCTACTTAGGGCAGAATACTCCAAATTCTTTTATGCTCTACACATTGTCTAGTTGTGGGTCTATGTGTTAATGCCCATCTTCTGCAAGAAGCAGCTTCTCTGATAGGGGTTGGGTGATGCAGTGATCTATTGGTATAACAATATGTCATTAGGAAACATTTTATTACTATGTTTCTTTAGCAAAATTAAGTTTTCCCCAGGACCCATGATCTATCTAGTCTCAAGTTCTTGGCCATTGTAGTGGTGTCAGATACAGGTTTCATTTCATAGAGTGGGCATTATGTCCAATATAAAAGTAGTTGGTTACTCCCATAATATTTGTCTCACTATTGCACCAGCACATATTGTAGTTAGGTTGTTAGTATAGGTTATAGGGTATGATGATTACTTTTCTCCTCTGATAGCATCCAGTACCATAAATGCTGGTCAATAGAGATGAAACTTCTAGTTGGACAGTGCTATGGATATATCACTTTGTATGCTGTGAATGTGTTGCTCTGATTGATTAATAAATGAAGTGTTAATTGGTCAGTAGCCAGGCAGGAAGTATAGGCGGGACAAAAAGAGAAGAGAATTCTGGGAAGAGTCAGGAGTTGCTTGCTAGACACAGAGGAAGCAAGATGTGAAGGTAGAACTGAGAAAAGGTACCAAGCCACGTGGCTAAACATAAACAGTGATATTGGAAGAGGTAGTCTATTGGACCATTTTGGCCAAAGATTCAACAAAAAGTAGCCCATTCCTGGGATTTGAAGTTTTACTTGATGGAATAAGATCTCTAGTTGGGACATTGTTTCCCCCATTACATGTGACTCCATTTAAATACCTCTCTTATATGTATACATTTTTGGAAGTCTCTACAGTAGTAGGTTTCAATATGACCTTTAAAATGTCCTTAGTGTTAATTGCTCTGGCCCAACATTCCCTCATAATTATTTTTCTTGAATGAGTACTATGTAAAACAGCTTTGATACTTTCTATATCTTTCTTTCCCTCTGCCTTGCTTATTTCTCATTTTCCCATTAATACCTGTCACTCTACCTTTTATTTCACATTTAAATTTTCATTTGTAAATGTAATTAAATTCTTTATAAATTTAATCTAAAGCCAATTAATTTTTTCCTAAACTGTATAACTACTAATATAGCTTCACATAGGGTGCTGAATTAAACTTTAAATTATATATTTGAACAATTTTATTTTTTAAAGTACTGATAATTGAACCTATAGTGTTATGCATGCAGGACAAGTTTTCTGCCACTAAGCTTCAACCTGGCCCTTGGTCACTCAGAAGACAATATTCTTTTTTTTTTTAATCCTATGTGTCCATACTTCTTCTTCTTTTTTTTTAATCTTATGCATGCATACTTCTTTTTTCATTTTTCTTTATTAGGAGATTTTCTACTCACTCCACATGCTATCCACAGACCCCCTCCTCCTTCATTCCACCCCCCAGCCCTCTTTCTCAAGCTACCCCACATCCTCCAAATCGAGGTCTCCCATGGGGAGTCAGCAGAGCCCAGCACACTGAGCCTAGGCAGGTCCAAGCCTCTTTCCACTGCACCAAGGCTATGCAAGGTGTCACACCACAGGCACTGGATTCCAAAGCCTGCCCATAGATCAGAGACAGATCCTGATCCCCCCGTCTGGGTGCCCTCCAAACAGTTTGAGCCAAACAACCAAGAAGACAATATTGTTACCACTGAAGTCAAATGGTCTTCTGATTACACTCATTTAATAAAAGCAAATTACTTTTTATTTGTGAATGTGTTGTATGCTTGATTTTATATGTGTGCAGAAATGTTCATGCTCATCTGTGTGCATGATTGTGGATGCCAGAGATCAACCTCCTCATGTCATTTCTCAGCAGCCATCCACCTCTTCCTCTTCTTCTTCCTCTTCCTCCTCCTTTTTTTTTTTTTTTTTTGACAGACTCTGGAGCTTGCCAGACTGACTAGTAAGCCCCAGAGACCTTGCCTATCTTACCTCCTGAGGACTAAGAATGCACATTGCTGCCACATGTGTTGTTTTTTTTTTCCTTAGTGTAGGCTTTGATGATCAAACTCTGGTCCTCATGTTTGCAAATAAGCACTCGACTGGCTGAGCTACCTCTTCAGCCCCAAATTGTCTTTCCTTTTTACTTATAAAGGGACAAAGCATTGTTCATTCACTATGCCACTAAAATGTTTGAGATGCATGTTCATCTTCCCAATAAGAAGCAAATGTGTTCTATGGACAACCTCAGGACTTTCTTTCTTCCTATTATAATTCAACAGTTGCTTTTGATATCCTCTAAGAACCATCACAGTGGGGTTTCCATTTTATTTTTGGATTATCCATTGTGTTAGGCATCTCCATCCTCATTGGTTGTTGATTCTTACATTGACTTTGTTGGAGCATTGGAGTAGAACAGGCCCATAGGGTTGAAGAAATTGACTCAAACCATTTGCCAAGGCATGCACATAATATACTTCCTTATGAGTCAACCTGGAGTCTGCCTGAGGGCCTAGCAACAGTCTCTGAGTTCCTGATGGTGCCAGTCAATGAGGAATGACCATGCAATGCCACCAGATTGGGACACAGTTGGGTGCTGGAAGGAGGGCATATAAGCCCTTCCTCCAGTGGTAGAGCGCTTGCCTAGCAAGTGCAAGGCCCTGGGTTTGGTCCTCAGGTCCCGTAAAAAAAAAAATAAGGCCTTCCTCCTTATTGAATAATGGAGTCTGCTGTTTGCCTTTAACTGACTCCTGGTATCTGTGTCATTGATACTGCACCTTGTCACCCCCTCCCCCAAGTGAGCCATTAGGCTCCAGCAACAGATCATGTTTGCAAATAATTTCACTGGAATGAATTTTCTGAGAAGGGCTGAATTAGCAGTGGTCACTTCTGTTTGTGTATCTGAAAATGCTTTTACTTATCTTTGACTTCACTTCGCTCAGCAAATGTTGAGTGGTCCTTTCTGTTGATGGCTTGTGTCTTTCTTGAGGTCTCAGACACCATCCTCCTTTAAAAAATGGTTTACTGTCTTTGTTTACTCTGTCCTCTGTATGGAACTTCAGTTAGTTGAACACTGACCTTTGTGGACTGATACTCTCAGTTCTTTCATATTCTTCATTGTGTATTTGTTTTTTTCTATTCTGCCCTCCAATCCATTTTAATTTTATAGTTCTACCAATTTGTGTGGATTTTTGTGTAAAAAAATTTAGGAGCTATTATTTCTACTATGAGCTAACAAGTTTCTTTATTTATTCATATTCTTTCTTTCATGGTTATAATATTATTTTTGAAGGCATGGTGAGCCAAATTGGATTTTTCAAATGTTTTCCTTGATTCTTTATATGTCTAATATATTTTCTCAGGTTTGTTGCTTGGTTTTCAGTTTCAGTCTTGCTCTGTGATGTTTCTAGTGCTCCTCAGATGCTGATGGCCTTTGCTTATCAGCTATTGCTTTAGAGTGAATACTTAGGTTGGTTACTTCAGGTGTATTTGTATGGGTAGTATTGCCTTGGCTTGCATGAGATCTTATCCAAGGTTGTGTCTCCCTTCCCTTAATGGCACCTGAGCTATAGGAAGGACTTATTATCTATAGGATTTGGGTTGGTACAGTAAGAAGGGACAGTTCTCCTTGACAGATTTTATGTTCTACAGGCAGTTCACTCAATATTCTCAGGCTGATTTTACACAGGAAAGTGAATACTGGGCAACATTTTATTCTGCACCAGTGGTCCTGGATTATGTTGAGTGTGTATGTACACATTGAGAGATCAGTTTCAATGGACATGTGTACTTACTGAACAAGTTTGGATCAGCTGTTACTTCCACTCTCTGCAGAGTTCTATTGGAAAGTTAGACACCATCTTTGCTTTGTCCACTTTGATGCTCACATTGACTGCTTCCCACACTCCATTTCATGGTTCTGCATGATTCTGTCTGATTTCTATTCCTAGGAAGTCATTGAATGATCTCTCTTTCCTTTATCTTAAAACTCCATTACCTTTTGAGAATTCATTTATTTATTATCTATTGTCTTCTTTATAGTTTCTGGAAGGAGGCAAGGTGACCTGTATTTTCAGCTCACCATCTCAAACTTAGACTCCTCATATCTTCCTGCAGTGATTGTTCAACGGACAGTAGTGTTCTCAGTCAGATGAAGACTTAGGAAAGAAATGGCTTTTGGAATGAATAGTGCTATCCTACAAGAGTATGAGAAATTATAACATCTGTATCCCAGTAGAGTAAGAAAAATCTATCATGACCCAAGGTACATTTAATTATGTGGCCCATATATTAACAGGTGCATGGTATATTTGTATACCAGGCATTGTTTCAAATTAGGTAAATGTATAATATCATAATATGTATTAAATCCTGAGAGTAACTGTAAATGGAAAGGAATGTATTTGCCCTTATGAGTCATAAGTAAAAATGTTGATTCAAATTTCATCTCTAGATCCTGATCTGTTAAATTTTATGCTGTATTGTTTGGATTTACTATTTATTTTTATAACAATCTTATTAGAAAATAAATTATGAGGATATAGGAAAAAGGAAATATCAAATAATAACTGGTGGGATGTTTTATTTATAAAATAAAGATATTTTAACATGAATAAACCTAATTCTACAGTGATGAGGAGGGCTGAAATATAAAGCCTTGACTACAGTTAAAAATATTTGCAAGAAAAGCAAAATAGACAGTAAAGAGACAATCCACCTCCCTCATAAGACCTGTGATACCTTGTGACTTATATGAGAGAAGATGCAAGAAGGAGAACACTGGGAAAGCGTTCACAAAGTTCAAGTCAAGGCTTTGCTGAGGTTAACAAAAGCTATGAGATAGCAGCAATCTTTATAGCTATTTTCAGAACAATGGAGAGATGAAAATTATAGGTCCATTGCTTCAGACTATGATATCATGAAAAAATAAAACAATGCTCTTCCATTTTTCTTCTGTCTATACCAAGAATAATGATGGTTAAGCTGTGAATATTGAGAGATCAAAGCTTTGAGATGTCATTTACATCTATGCTAGGAGATGCTAACAATAACATAATTACTTTAGAGAATGGCTAGAGAAATTATATTTGACATGGTGAACAATCTCATTGACATGATCATAGAAACATCATATAGTTTTGACAAGTTTTGCTGAACAGAAAAAATTCAAATAAAGGGTGGATACATATCAAATTGTCATAAGATTTATGATAAGGTATATTAAGTATTAAAGATATTGGTTCACTTTTCCTAAAGGAACTTTTAATGGGGTCCCTTTGTACAGGAAGACATTTCTGATCTCATCTGTGTAAGGCTATAGACAGTGGAATGTGATGGGTAACATTCTAACAGAAGCCACTTCTCTGCAGAGCCTTACATCATGTCCCTCTGCCACAAGACCAACAGCACATTATAGAGGGATGTTGCCTACTCAGTTTGGCTTTGGGATTGAATGTGGTATGAATTTTTTTTTTTTTTAAAAAAAGCACTAAAAGCACTCTGGACACAAATAGCAATTTACCTTAGGGTACTTAATTTTTAGGATCTTTCATTGTAACAGCACATCACAGCTTATTCTGGCTCTTATAGGAGGTAAGTAGCAGATTTTGAATGCTACTAACTAGAAATCTTAATGGTGATTTTGGGTTTTAAAAAAGAAACCATCAGTGTATGTATCTAATAAATAATTTTGAGAACTTATGGAAAGTGAATAGAAGTACCCTGAATAGGTAGATAATATTCCCAGAAGCCATAGGTTATTAAAAATCCTGTTGCCAGGTGTGGGATACCTCCTTATGAGTTACTACTGGTCAGGAAGGGCCCAGACACTCCAAAACCAATACCAACAATTGTCATTTCGCTTGGCTGCCCACTTTAACTAGATGATAAGACATTGTTAATGAAAACACCTTTCCCTTTGGTTGCAGGACATAGAGAAACCTAGGTAAAATAGATCTGGAAATGTCTTCCAGGTAGTCAGCTTCCATGTGCTGGAAAGTGCTATCTATATAGACTATAAAAGGAGAAAGGTAATGAACAGTTCTACCCAACAGTGGGCCTTGTGAGCTATACCAACCTGCTAGGCAAGATATACTCACTAGTTCAATAATGCTAGGAATATTTGGGGAGTAATGAACCACTTTCTGATTGGCTGTGAGGCCTATTTCACATGAGGAGATCATGACTACTACTTTAAACCTTGTCAAAAGCCCATGGCTGTAACACAAATCTTAAATGGTCTTATTAATAAAAATCAAAACAAAACAAAACTCAGTGCCAGCTACTGGGGTAAATTCTGAAAGATCAAGAGACAGAACAAGCCACAGCTCATTTCACCTCGCCAGCTCCTCAGCTGATCCTGTTTCCTCAGACTGGAAGCCTCTGAGTGGTCACCCAAATGGATCTCAGCTGAACTGCTGCTAAAAGAACCCCTAAAGGCTTAAGAGCCTTTAATTCCTGGTCCTCGTGCCTTATTATCTTTCTGCTTCCTGCCATCACTTCCTGGGATTAAAGGTATGTGTGACCAAATCTGGCTCTTTCTAGTGTGGCCTTGAACTCACAGAGATCTGGATGGATCTCTGCCTTCCAAGAGGCCATTTTCTGGCCTCTATGTCTATCTAGTGGCTCTTCTGTTCTCTGACCCCAATTAAGTTTATTAGAGTACACAATATATTGGGGTACTCTATATCTGAGAGGTCATAGGCCCTGGGGGTACCTACTATTATTGTTTTGATAAATGGATATGGTATCAAATTGCCTTCTAAATATTTACGCTTACCTCATATATTAGTGCTACTCTCTATGTTGGTCAGAGAAGCTTCTCTTAATAGTGGGTGGCTGTTAACGCAGACTCACAACTGACCAAAATGCTAAGAATAAGTGACTACTGAGTACTCATCCTTAAGGTGCATTCCTGTATTACTTTCTCCCAAGACTCAGGGAACATTGCAGAAGAGGAAGCCAAAACAATGCAAGAACTGGAGTGTGGCAGGAGTGCTGAGAAAAGCTTCCTTGGGGCATGACATGGTTGCTGTACCCGAGAACTCAAGCAGCAATGGCTACCGGAGTGAATAAATAACCCACACATCCTGTGGGTACTGAGACTCTGAATGATAATCTTTAGGGATAGGTTCTGGGACTCTGTGTTTCTGTGAACCTCTATTGGCTCTAGAATTCCAATGGGAAAAACTTGTGAGCCACAATTTAATGTGGTATAGTGAGTGTTCCAGAGGCAAGTACCAGATTGGAGAACGGGGTAATGGTTCCCAATTGTAATTTTCAAGGAATAGTGCAATTTAAAAAGCAATGAAGTCTCATCAACATAAAATTGCCAGTTTTTGTTACATTAAACAAACAAAGCTGGCATCCTTATAGTATTGTTTTAAGAAGGAATTTTGATTTTAAGAAGCAGCTGGACATAGGTTAGTGCAGGAATAAACTACAAGTCTCTTAGATCAAACAAATGTAGCCATATTGCTTTTAATTTTTACCCCATTTTGCCACAGATTGGTGACAATTTTCCTCATTTAGCATATCAGCATTTGAAAGCTACTAGGATAGAGTGTTTACACTTGACTTTGCTTTTGGCAGCCTGCCGTGCCCATTTCTAAGTAGGGTCAAGTGGCTTCTAACTGGCTGAGGAACTTTAGTCATGGCAGTGAGAGAGTGTAGAACTCTGGGAACTGTGTCTTGATAGTGTGGTAGGGATGTAGGGATATCGTGGATGACAGTTTGTGGAAACCAGATATTCACCGGCAGGAAGAGAGACTTTTGGGGAACTTGGAAGCCATATTAAAATAAATGAAGGGCCTTCATATACAATAATCCTTGTTATGATGGAGGGCAAGCCTATACCCTTTCAAGGAAGCGCCTGGAAGATCCATTTTAGCTTAGTGTACACAAAAACTTCTGACAATCAGATATTTTTGATAAAAGTTAAAACTGCATAAACAGTTTTTTATCCTTCTGCAATGCTCAAATCAAATGTTTAAGAAAGTGGATCAAGGCGTTCTGGACTGAGCTCCAACAGGACTTAGTAACAAATAACTTCTTGGTCTCCAATATACTTCAATGTATAGGAACAAAGTCACCCAGAGCATCACTTTACAGTCTCCCAGGAAATTCCTGGTGTCTGTAGCCTTGGGAAATTCTTAAATAAGTCACCCATGCTAACAGATTATATAAGATTCATAGTGACATAGCATTTTGATATGGCATCAATATTTGAATAGCTATGTGTTAGAACATTTTATTACTGGTTATTTAAAAGTTATGTTTTAAAAAGCCAGTTTTCTGAATATCCATACAACCTCAATATATTTAGTTAGTTTTAAAAGCAAGTTTTATTGGAGCTTGAAAGAGGAATTAGCTTCACATGGTAAAAAGTATTAAGTATGACTATGTAAAATTGCCAAACAGATAACATATTTGTGCTAATATTTTTATGTAGAATATCAATGACTCATTCTTTCCAACCTCAAGGTCAATGTTAGCCCAATATGACATTAAATATATGCTTATTCCTAAAAGAGTCCTTTTTTGTTTGAACCAGGGTCTCAATAGCTTAGACAGTCTTTGAACCTATTTACAGTCAAGGATAACCTTGAACTCCTGATCCTCATCTCCCACACTTGAGGGCTGGAATTATAGGCATTCCCCATCATGCCTGGCTAAGGAGGTCCATGTTTCTATGGAATAATTTTTAATTTTCATAAATGTGCCAGCCAGTAGCTGACATGACTATCTCAGTAATGGAACCATAGACCACAAAGTTGAGCAGCCTAGAGGTCCTACTGAATTTTGGTGTGGAGAATTGTCTCTGCTCAGTTACCCAAGACTTTCTATGTAAATTGCTGAAAGGTTTTTTAGCCAGTAAGATAGGCTAGGACTCAGTTATAGACAAAAGAGACTATATCAAAGATATCAACCAGTTGAATACCAAGTATTAGCTTAGCATCCTTTGGATTTCCAACTCTTGACAATTTTTCCTAGCAGCCCTAGAGTTGTTCATCCTTTTGGAAATATGTTTTTCTAAACCCACTTTCTTTTCTCATCTTGATGTGTTTGGTAATTATTCACTTCCAGTTTTAAGATGCCCAATGGCAGCTAACTTTATGGTAGTAGAGTGCTGGGTATTTGGAAACATATGTTTAGTAAAAGAAAAGTGTAATAAACTTGCAGACAAATATATAAGAATTTTTCACTTTAGGTGGTATATAAGTGCATAAAAATGTATTTATAATGAAAGTGTAAAATTTAATGTTAAGCTTCATAGCTTTCAATACAGATGGCTGTAACTATAGAAATTCAAGGAGATATATAGACTTTGTGTCTAGTTAATTTTTGTGTAATTTTTTTATTTACAAATTTTAATAATAAGTTTATAAAGTAATTTAAAAAATTAAGTAAGTGATATTCAAAATTTTAGGTTGTCCTAGGAAGCTATCTGTGTCAGAGATTTCTTGGGAGATTTGGAGACAAGTAGAAATCTTTCAGCTAAACCTTGAGTACTGAAAGTAGTTGTAAGAAAAAAAAGTATAGAAGTCCTGGTGGCAAGAACCAGCTGGACAATTGAAAAGCCAGTGTCACAGCATTCTAATGAAAATGGAGACGTGAGGTGGGGTGGAAGGGAATGCATGCCCATGTCATAAAGGGTCTTACAAGCCATGGTGGGAATTTGAATTCATTCTATGTATTATAACAGAATCCGGAAGTGATATATACTTTTGTATTTTATAAAACGCAGCTCAGGCTGTGTGTGAAGCATGGGCTGTATTCAGACATAAAGGGAATGAAGGTTAGTTAGAAAGTCATATAATGTCGGTGTAAGAAAGATCACTGTGTGAGAGAGCAGAGCTTCAGATGGATAGGAGGAAACATTGTGTGTCCTACCCTGTCAGAAGACGTTTCCCTATCTTCACACACAGTGTGATTTTCAGCAAGAGTTCTGACCCTGTATTTCCAGCCCTCATGTGCACATGCCTCGCAGTATCACTGCTGTCCTAGACTCTACCTCCTCCATTGAAATCATTGGGGTAGGTTCAAAAAAGTTGTATCTGTGCCAGTTACAAGTCAGAGACTGCTCTTCAGTTATGTCTGTCATTCTATTCATTCTTTCCATTGATTTTTTTCCTTCCCAGTTTTAAAATCCTTTTCTGCACTAAGGAAAAATATAAGCTCCCCATATCCTTCTTTCTCTGTCCTGAAAAAATCAGAGATCTGAATCTTTGTGCTGCTTTTAGGAACAGTTGTTTTGTGTATAAAGTAACACAAAGATGAATACAAATAAAAATATAGAAAACACCTTTATCTTATCTAAGGAAAAAAGAGTATGAGAAGTTACTATTTTTTTTTTCCTAAGCTACAAGTATACCTGGGAAGTGTAGGGCACAATTTCAATAGTTGTTTTTTGTTTTTTTGTTTTGAGACAGGGCTTCTCTGTGTAGTCTTGGCTGTCCTGAAACTCACTCTGTAGACTAGGCTGGTCTCAAACTAAGAGATCTACCTGCCTCTGCCTTCCTAGTGCTGGGCTTAAAGGTGTGCGCCACCATTGTCTGGCTCAATGGTTTTTAAACAGAACATGGAGGTTGGCATGACTATTGACAAGATAAAACCTAACATTCATTGAGCTTACTGCTGCAGGCATTTTCTGTATGAGCTATTAGCTTATTGCTTGCCCTTTCACAGATGAGGAAACGGGGTTACAGAGCCAGGAAATAATTGGCTCAAGGTCCTACAGGAACAAAGGACTGATCAAAGATTTAAAGCCAGGGTTTTCTCTTCTAGGCTACACTGCTATTTCAGATGAAGATACTTGATAGTCCCTAGGGTCGTCCTTGTGAGACTGGGCTGAGGAACCCTCAACTTGCCTGTGTAGCCTGTTTCCTGACCTAGCAGCCCCTCTCTAGCGTCTATCCCACCCATGTTTACCCTGGCTTTGCTTCTGGACTTCCACTTGCTGAAATTTATCCTTCAGTCAGGTCTTTATTAATAAATATCTCTGTTAATTTTGTTCAGCTTTATAGTAAATCTGTCCTGATCCTTTCTTGTTTTCATCATTGTATTTCATTGCTTAAGGGCTGTCCCATGCTCCTCTGCTGTCATTGTTCCTGAGGGACAGGGGTTGGAGCTACCTAAGCTGCAGGGAAACAGAGCAATGAGCACACACATCAGTTAGCTGTCCTTATCACAGGTACACTGTAGGTCTCAGCAGGCCCTGACAGATTACTCCATCTCACTACTGAATTTTCTTTATGTGTTTTTTCTAAGTAAGCATGAAATTATAGTCCTGAGCTTTCCTTTTTCATATGCAAACGAATCATTATAAAACCCAATAATGATCCCTGAAGGAAAAACCACACTGAGTGTAAAGACTCATACGTGGAGTGAGGGTGTTGGACAAGAAGACACCATTCCAGGATCTGTCGAGACATTTATTTCCAAGGGTCAGTGAATCGCATTTTTATGACCTGAAACTGTTTTTCAGAATACTACACCATAGTTTCCCTGAAGCCTCATGTTCGGTAAAGCCTATTTGCACGTCCCACATCATTCCTGAGCCTAAAATTAAGTGTTTAGCGTAGTCTTATTGACAGAAGAGGTTTATTGTTCTACCTCTGATGAAAACTGATGTTTTACTCTCATATGCTCTGTTACTATAGTGTAGTTAGCATGTTTCCTCCTGAGCAAAAGTAGTGAGAAGGAGATAGTGGCTTTAAAATTAGAGAACAATACATGGGCTTTCACTCACAATATTGACTATAGCTCTGCCGCAGCTCCTCACTTCTTCAGAAAGAATTTAGTGTTTGTGTTTAAAATTAAGGAACTCCTATACTTGGCTCCTATGCTGTGACAAATATAAAGAAAAATTTTGTCATCTGGAGAGATGGCTCAGAGGACACAGATTCCATCCCAAGGAACCAAATGGTGGCTCACAACCATCTGGAACCCCAGTTCCAGGGAACTTAATATTCTCTCCTGGTCTCCACAGATACTGCAATCATGAGTTACACAGATCCACTCAGGCAAAATACCCATACATGTAAAAATAAGTGTAGTTTGAGTTTTCCTGCCTGGCCCACAGTCAGGACAAATCTCTCTCACCCACCAGGCCCATAGACGCTCAGAACCAACCAAGTAAACACATGAAACTTACATTGTTTAGAAACTGTATGACCGTGGCAGGCTTCTTGTTATCTACTTCTTCTATCTTAAATTAACCAATTTCTATAAATCTATAGTTTGCCATGTGGCTTGTGGCTTACCATTACCTTACATCTTCCTTGTCATGGTGGCGGCTGGCAGTATTTCCCCGCCCCAGCCTTTACTTCCCAGAATTCTCTTCTCTCTTGTCCTGCCTATTCTTCCTGCCTGGCCACTGGCCAAAAAGCATTTTATTTATACAGAGTAATATCTACAGCACTTCCCCTTTTCTTTTCTTTTTTTTTAAAGGAAGGTTTTAACTTTTACATAGTAAAATTACATATAACAAAACAATTATCAAGCAAGAATTATAGTTATAATATCTAGTCTATTTGTTTGACAAAATTAAACAAAATATTCTATCTATCCTATATTTATGATTCTAAGGTTTTATATCTAACTTATCTTTTATCATAACAAAGGAAAATTGTAGTAGGAATCTTAAAAGTTCTTATTAATGAAACCAAACCCAAGGCCAGTTATTGGGGTGACTGCTAGAAGATCAGAGACACAGAACAAGCCACAGTTTCCTCACCTCGCCAGTCCCTCAGCTGGTTTTGTTTCATCAGACTGGAAGCTTCTGAGTCCTCCTCCCAATGGCTCTCAGCTGGCTGTGTTGCTCCAAAGCTTAACTAACTACATGCTTTTTCCTCTTTAGTTCCTGGTCCTCACGCCTTATATACCCTTTTCTTTCTGCCCCCACTCCCTGGGATTAAAGGCATGGGTCACCACGCTTAGCTGTTTCTAAAGTGGCCTTGAACTCAGAGATCTGGCTAGCTCTGAATTTGGGACCATTCTCTTTACTGCTGAAGTCAGTCTTTGTAAGAAATCTGTGAAAGATTCTTTTGGGCCCTGTATAACCTTTATAAATGACTCAGTTTTCTTCCCTGGTTCCTCAACTCTGTCCCATGCATTCAAGGCTGCCATTCAACATAGAATTAGAGTTTGCATATCATATAAACATTGTGTTTGTACTGCAGCATATTGGCCTTCTCCAACAAGCTGATCCTGGAAGATTTGTATACCTCTATCCCTACATTGTTTTGCTATGTTTTTAGCTTCCTGTTTGAACCACATTTGCCACTGGAGCTGCTGTCCGGATTCCAGAACTGCCTGTGCCAGCTCCCGCCAGTCCTGTGGTATAATCCTATTATAAGTTGACCAGGAGTTTAACATTTGTTTTACATATGGAGAATGCATGCCATAAGATACTATTGCTTCCTTAAACCTTCGTAAGTCTAACATTTCAACTGGAGTCCAAATATTTTGTGTAGTCACTTGACCAGGTTGCTGTTGTATGGTTACCGGATAAATTAAGGGTGATTGTGTGAAAACAGGCTTTCTTTCTGTAACCTTATAATCCAATCCTGAAACAACTTCACTGTTAATTTCTTCTGTCTGAATCTGAATTTCTCTATAATTCATTTTAACAGGTTTAACAAGTTTTTCTAAAATTTTTATCCTGGCACTTAAATTGACTGTCTTTTTAAAGTGTAAAATAAGGATAAGAAGAATAACAATGTACATAATTCGATCAACATTAATCTTCTCATATAGTTGTTCCATTACCATACTGCCTAAAATTTCAAACAAAGCCCAATTTTCTTCCAATGTACACATAAAACCCATTTTTTTTAATGTGGAAAAAATCTCTTTTAAATAGTTTCCTTTAAAATATCTGATATAAATGACTTACCAATTCTGGGTAGAACAGTAGAAATCCGAGGGAATTTCCAAACAGCTACCTAGCGTCCAAGGTGGGAATCCAGAGAGAGAGAGAGAGAGAGAGAGAGAGAGAGAAAGCAAGAAAGCATAGCCACGTTCTGGCTAAAAGCTTGAATCCAACTGCTTCAATGTTCCCGTTTGAGCCGAGTCGAGCCTGGGCTCTGGCTTCCTTAAGCTCCGACCGACCACGTGCGCTGGCGTTTCAGCCAAAAGCAGCCTATCTGCAGTTGCGTGTAGCTACTGCAATTAGCGGTAGCTCCTGCAGGCCTGAGTTGTTCATAGCACCAGCTTTTTAAGCAAGTAAGTCCAGCTGCGGCTGTAACCGCTCATAGCTAAGGTAGGTTGGGCCTGAGTCCTAAGCTGAGCTAGGCCCGGGTTAGGCCGGGGCTAAGCCGGAGCTAGGGAGCCAGGCCTGCGCAGGCGGGAAGCCGGACCCACTGCCAAGGCAAACGGTTTTTTAATGAATTCTTGCCCCACATTGGGCGCCAAATGTAGATATAACCGGCTTGTTAAATAAGAAACACAGAACGGATTGCAGAGTTAAAAACCACGAGGTCAGAGCAAGAGCGGAAAACCTTACCCTTCACTGATTCTGCTGTCCTTCCTCTCCGCAAGAGACCTACTTCTGTGTGTCCTGTCTATTTAAAGACTTTCTGTTCTGTTTTCTCATTGGTTGTAAACCCAGCCACATGACCTCCTTGTCACTGCCTGTTTGTACAGACCTCCAGGTCATCTATGGTTGGTATTGAGATTAAAGGCGTGTGTCTGCCATGCTGGCTGTGTCCTTGAACACACAGAGATCCGCCTAGCTCTGCCTCCCAAGTGCTGGGATTAAAGGCGTGCTCCACTACTGCTCGGCTTCTGCTCTGGCTTGCTCTGACCTCAAGGCAACTTTATTGATGTACAAATAAAATCACATTTCAATACAAATAAAATATCACTATAGAAAATTATACCTATCTAGTCTTCAGCTACATCAAAGACCTCAGAAGGATATATTATTACCTGAGAACTGAGAGAAAGATGCAAGCAACTTTTGGGAGTCTTGCAGGGTAGACAGAGACAGCTGGCAGCCTGGACAGTCATCCGAAGTTCCTTTGTAAAGTTGGGGCATTTGTCTTCAGCCCACAGGGCTAGAGTCTCTTGGTCACTTCTCTCAGTGTCCTGTAGAATGTCTGGCAGTTTCCTCTGTGAAGCAGGAACCTGAAGGACCATTTTGTCAAGCAAAGTTTAGTGGTCACCTTTCTATGGGTCCTGCATATCCAGTCAATCAAGCAGTCTGGGCAAGAACAGTTTCTTGCCCAAATGGCTATTTTTGCCAAGGTGAATATAAGATATGAAGTGTCTTCAATGCCCATCCTCCTCTCTGAAGTAAATTGGTGCTGCCAGGAGCAGACATGTCTCACTGTCCAGAAAGTTTAAATTTTAAAAATATTTTAAATGCTATATTCTGTAGGTCTTTGAAGTATTTGAAGATTACCTATCTATCTGAAATATCTCTGTGTATACCTAGAAGACTTAACTAACATGGCTACGAGTATGATTATCATAGATGACTAATTATTAATCTATTTTTAATTGTCCATTACAATTTAAAATGAGCTATACAAACATAATACCTTAAACACAAATAGAAATATACATACAGTATAACAAACTTTAAGTTTGTATCAATAGACTAAAATCTATACCAATGTAAAACATTTTA
Source organism: Onychomys torridus (assembly GCF_903995425.1). Classification (NCBI taxonomy): domain Eukaryota; kingdom Metazoa; phylum Chordata; class Mammalia; order Rodentia; family Cricetidae; genus Onychomys; species Onychomys torridus. The sequence continues at coordinate 698,710 of NC_050457.1, read as the reverse complement.
AACAAGTTGTTGCTCTTTAGAAGTAAGTTCTTTAATCTACCCTTTCCTCCTATTATATCTATATCATATCCCCTTTTCTTCTTTAGAAAGAGATCACATCTATAATCAACCTGTTTTAAATAAAAATATTGGTATTTCTCTGTCCCACACAGAGGGCTCTTCTGATTTGGGACACAAGAATCTCTCAACTTTTTTTAAATTTTTTTTTAATTTTTAATTTTTTAGCAATATGTCTGGGTTTAGAGAAGGAGTGAGCCAATTCCATCTCCAAAGCCAGCTTGATAATTTTGGGAAATTGGGCATAGTTTCTCTTACTACTTCCTGCTGGAGGGGGGGTGCTGTATCTTATGGGGACACAAAGAAAATTTTAGGATTATGGAGTAGTCTGTGAGGGTGAACCTCTGAGCCAGTTGCCTTGAAACCATTCTGAATGTTGGATCATCTGGGCCATGGTGTCATCGGAGACCTTTCAGGTGGTCTTGGCTGATCAAACCTGATATATCTTAATCTGGAACAAATCCACAGCCTCCGGCTTTCTGTGGACACAAAAGCAGAGACCTTTTCCAAAGCAACATATCCTTATATCCAAATTTTGAAGTCAAGGTACCTTTAAAATTTACATATTTGTTTAACTCAACAGCTTTTACAATCAAATCTTTTTCTGCTGTTAAAAATCCCAAAGACAACACAAACCAGATTCTCTGTGTAATATCCATCTTTGTAAGACTGAAACACCACTGTGGCTGCTGGCTTCGCCCACCTCAGCTTTCTAACATGGCGGTGGTACAGTTTACCACCAGCTCTGGGTCTGGAGCCATGTGTACCATCAACTATCAGAAGCAGTTCTATCAAAGCAGTGCATAGCCCAGAAACCTCTTTTTTTTTTTTTTTTAACTAACAAAGGCTAAAGTGCCGCTTGTAGACTCCTCATTTCCGCCAAACTGCAGGTCAGACGCACATTCCAGGAACCCGCCATAGTAGCTCAAACTGACAGGCTGCTGCTAACTTGAGAGAGTGACCTAGGAAGCTGTTTTTAGCTCCGTTTTAGAATCTTTTTTTTCTCAGGTTTTAGGTGGAAACTCTTGCCAACATGTTGGGCGCCATTGGTTGTTAGAGTTTGCTTGCCTGGCCCACAGTCAGGACAAACCTCTCTCACCCACCAGGCCCATAGACGCTCAGAACCAACCAAGCAAACACACAAAAACTTACATTGTTCAGAAACTGTATGACTGTGGCAGGCTTCTTGTTATCTACTTCTTCTATCTTAAATTAACCCATTTTTATTAATCTATAGTTTGCCACATGGCTTGTGGCTTACATCTTCCTTGTCATGGTGGTGGCTGGCAGTATCTCCCAGCCCCAGCCTTTACTTCCCAGAATTCTCTTCTCTCTTGTCCTGCCTATTCTTCCTGCCTGGCCACCGGCCAAACAGCATTTTATTTATACAGAGTGATATCCACAGCAAATAAGTAAATCTTAAGAAAACTTTTAAAAAGAACATTCTGGGCATATGACCTCTTTAGTAAAAGAGTGGAATGCCTCACTTTTTCATCTTCTACCAAACTGCTAAGAAAGACTCAAGTGCTCACACTCAAGCAAATATTAACTGAAACATCTTCAAATATGATTTCTCCCCAAATAAGTTGTAATACTAAGGTGAAAGAAAAACCTTCCACTTAAAAATTATGTGTATTTTGTTTGTTTCTATTTAAAAACCTACATTGTACTTTATTCCAAAAATGAGACTTAAGGACCTACATTATATAATAAGGAAATGAATTTTAAAATAAAAAATCAAATCAAGCACAGTGGCATGTACTTGCAATCCTAGTCCCTGGGAGGCAGAGATTAAATAACTAGCCTGGGTTATACAATGATACTATGTCTCAGGAAAACAACAACAACAAAAAAAACAAAAACAAAAAACAGTAATTGAAAACATTAGGATGCTTTAAAATGCTTGGAGGTTTGGTTTTCAAAGAAAAGGGAACAGAACTCTTTCTCTTATAGTTATTTTAAAATAATGCCTATTTTTACCTTACTGTCTCAATGGAACACCCATGGAGTGGTGTCACCAACTCCCCCTCAGTAGACTAAACTTTCAGCACAGGTTACATGATCTTTCTGGGTTATCTCACCCTTTGTCTGGGCATTCGGTGCAGTTTACCAGTCCCAGGCTTGGCTCTTTGGCAGATTTCTCCTTCCTTGTTCAGTAACTTCCTTTTAAATGTAACAATGCTTTCACAAAGGAAAAAAGTTTAATTAATGTTACTATTAGTCCTAATTATAACAAATGAGGCCACTGTAGACCTTGACATGCTTATGAAATACAAAGTTTATGCATAAAACAGTTAGCTTGATGGTCTCTACCTCTGAGTAGCACCATGGTACTCACAGGTCATACTGCAGTCATAACACAAAGCTGTATGCATTACTGCTTCTCCAAAACCTGTGCTTCAAGGGACAGATTTCAATCCTAACTGCCACCTCCTTTCATCATTCCTGTTATACTAATAAGGAGAGGATGTCAAAGGGTGACAAATACTCCCCCAGAATAATAATTTTTTAAAAAAGCAATTATGTGTTCCCTTCCCTACAGGTGAGTGTACTTTACAACATACTAAAGTGGCCATTGCTCAGGTTTAGGAATCAAAGTCAGCATATGGTGAAGTCCAGGTCGACACCATTTGAGTTAATGGAACAAGGAATCTTGGAGACTTGAACACATTTCTATGTGCTATGTTTATCAACTAAAAGGAGACTGTTGGAAGCCTTACAGTCTTCTGTAAGTCAGTAAGTAGCTGGACCATTCCAAGTATTCAGTAATATCTGCAGCATGAATGCACATTCAAGTTTTCCTTCTGACTCCTGATCTCTGAGAGTCACACCATGGAAGCTGTAGGACACACAGGAAGTCATTTGCCACCTACCATGTTGATTGATGAAAGACAAACAAGCCCTTTCTTGTACTTCTTATACTGTCTGTCAAGACTGCTCTCCTCTGACATCCAATTGCCTGCATGTAAAACCTGCTTTCACCACTTAGGAACACTGTAGATGTAGGAACCTGTCAGCTCTTCTGCAGCTCAGTCTCCACGGCTCTTTAAAAGGGGTGTTGGCATCCACATCATAGAAGCTCCAGTCTTAGGGAAGCCTCAAGTTCAACCTCTTAAAGGAAAGCCTCTTTTGGACTAAAAATACCACAGACTTCAAGGAGTTTGAGGCAGATTCACATCTACTTGTGGCTTTTTAAAGCCATGTAATAATTAAAAGAGCATTGGAAGGCTCAGCTTTCCAGAGAGAAACAGGCAGCTATCCAAAATATTTTGAGTCAGGAATAAATATTAATGGATTTCACTGTTAAGAAATTTTATAATGATCTCTAATAGAATAAGAGAGTTTGTCTAAAAAAATAAAAAAATTAAAAATCCTAAAATATGAACTTCTCCTTTGAATCTTTCCCTTTTGTTTGTTTCTTTCTTTTTTCTTTTTATTCTGGTTTTTCAAGACAGGGTTTCTCTGTGTAGCTTTGCACCTTTCCTGGAACTCACTTTGTAGGCCAGGCTGGCCTCCAACTCACAGAGTTCTGCCTGTCTCTGCCTCCTGAGTGCTGGGATTAAAGGCATGTGCCACCACCGCCCAGAAACTTTGAATCTTTTTTAAAACAACAAAAACGCCATCCAGCAGGGTTTTCTGTCTTCATTTTTTATTCTCGAGATTCTTTTTTTTTTTTATTTAAGAAAAGTTTTACCAAGTGTTAGCATTTCAGCAAAGTTATTGCAACAAGTGTAGAAGGCAGACAGACTAGCATAGGCTATAAAGGAACAACTGAGATTTATACAATTAAATATATACAGATCTATGGGGTTTATGAATAACTACAAGGCCCAGAAAACAAATTAAATCTGAAAGATTAAATCCAGTATTAGCACCTGCAATACCTCTAAAAGTTAAACTTTTAACTGTTTCACTCATTCTTTAGATTTCTTAACTTTCTCCCAAATACAGTGCTCTCAAATTCCTAAAAGAAAGGACACAAGAATTCCAATACTATGAGTACAGAGATAAAGAAGAGCTGGGAAAATTGGCTTGAGTTTAATGTGGAAGTCGAAACTTATCGAGTCAATCCAGAGATTTCTGTGCCCTGAATACTGCATGTAAGGAGGCTATGAATCAGAGTTCATGAGCAGGTTACAGATTAGCAACATACAGTATAATTCCTATCAACTTCTTCTCCTAAGTTATAATGTAATAAAACTAGAGTTAAGTGTCACTTGTTTATTAGGACACTTGCTTATCACACACTTGGGGCAGAGCAGGGACAGGCACATGCTTATGGCTGAGCATCTGCTTATTGTGCTTACTTATTTGTGCAATGAATAAGCAACACACACACGACATCTTCCCAACATTTCGAGGTAATGCTCATTAACATATATTCTTTCAAAGAAATAACCTGAATTGCATTAAATGCTGCTTTAATAATAACTGCAATACTAAACAAATAACATGTATTATTTTCTCAGGGAGCTTCGGTTTCTGAAATTAAACAGCAGAAATCAGTCTTAAGATCAGAATCACGTCAAGACTGGCAGCTTTTGGAGATCTGGGTGGTGCATTAGCCAAAACACAGGTGTGACACACCCTCAAACCTGTCACTAATCTGGGAGAGTAACTGTGCTAAGACATGACTTGTTGAATTATAAGGCCACCTAGGGAACTGGCTAGAACCAATGATACTGGTGTCAGGTAAGAAAAAGACTTTGTCTTAGGCTGACCAACTGCCTATTGTTTAAATGGCTTTGAATTTTAAAAAGTGAAATGTTTCTTTGTATTTTCTTGGAAATGAATCAAAAGAATACAGTCCTACACAACTGGGAGAAATGAAGTAGATACTGAATGACGAGAGGTCACTCCAGGTATGGCACTGTGGTTCTGGCAGCAGATACAAGAGAATTACACTCTGGAGAGGAGGTAGGGCCATCGGGCAGTGGATAGTCGAAGGTCCCAGCTGGAGGCGGGATCTTTAATTCTATGATTTATCTTCCACTGCTCAAACCTCTGTCTTCATAGATGGTGATTTCAATAACTCAAAGTCCTCTCTCAATGGGGTCTGTTAGGAGGAGGCCTTGGGGAGCATATATCTTCTCATTCTGTTCTTGAATGTATTTGGAGACTTTCTTCAGGACCTTCTCATAATGAGTTTCCATGCATAAGAAGATGTTATATGCTGTTAAACAAGTCAAACAGCCTTCAAGATATGACTGGCCTCCAAGTTTCTCTGCTTCTGTGTAAAGGTTATTTAGAGTTCGAACTGTTTCTTCAAATGGCTGTCTATCAATCCTGTTCTCCAGCTCCGGGGGGAACTTGGTCTGGAACTGGCAGCGTGTGCCACTGCTGAACACCTTCCCAGACACTGGTGCCTGCTGTGGCCTCATGCGAGTCCGTGCATCAGATTCCCAGCCTGGAGCCAGCTCTTGGCCTGCCAGCCCTCCAGAGCCACCCACAAGGCCTCTCCATCACCTTCTCCTTCACTCGTGGCTGTAGCTGAGGGCCTCCAGCTGCCCAAGCCCAGGACCTGCCCTCTCCTCCAGTCCTGGTTCGGCCCTGGAATCTTGAGATTCTAATGTAATTACATCATTCCCCTTCCATTTCTTCCCTTCAAACTCTCCCACATACCCTTCCGGATCTCTTTCAAAAACAGCCTCATTTTTCACTAATTGTTGTGTTACATGCATATATACATATGTATTTCTAAATATAACCTGCTCAGTCTCTTAATGTTACTTATATGAATGTTTTCAGGGATGGCCATTTGGTACTGGGTAACCAATTCATATCCTCTTCCTTGGGGAAGACTATTTCTCTCATTCCCCTTAGTTGCCTGTAGTTCTTTATGTAGGTTTGAGGTTTTATGGACTTTCCCCCATTGACTTTGACGTATCTTCTGTTATTGTTCAGCTCATGTTTAAGCAGTCATGTTGGTGAGAGTTCATGGGTGCACAGCAAACTCCACGATCTTCACACATACTCCAGTGACAGCAAACTCCATGACCTTCACACATACTCCAGTGACAGCAAACTACATGACTTTCACGCATACTCCAGGCTTTCCACTCAGTCTTTCCATTGCTTTCACTGCAATGTCCTTGATCCCTAGATGGAGAAGTTGTTTTGCAGATGTATTTATTGCTCCATAACTCTGCATTTGGATGGGTTGTAATTTCCTGTAATGGTCTCCACCTGTCATTGAATAAGTTTGTAAGAGACCATTATAGGTCAAACTAATGTTTGGTTCCAGGGCAAGAAAGTGGGAAAGGCATGGAGCTGATTACTAATAAATTTAGGGAATAAGTGAAAGAGAATAGCTTCAAAATCCTCTTCCTGGACCCTGCATCTTAATTCCAGTATGGCAACTGTTGCCCTCAACATCTTCAAGCAACTCTGGCATGATCTATGAAGCAGCATTGGCTTCTGGGCCTATTAGTAGGACTGATACTTAGCTTTTATTAAAATGCCTAAATTTACTCTCCTGCTTGATGAATGATACAGCCCAGAAACACCAATACTCTTTTCCCCATTGCCACAGTTTTTCTGGATACCCAGATATCTAATACCTAACCATCAAGCTATTGAAGGGCTAATCCCTAGATCTTGGTCAAGGTCCTCTGCTGTCATCTGTTTTGACTGCCTGGGTTCCATCATTGCTATTGTTGAAGATTTTCCATATCATTGCTGGTAGAGGGTGACACTGCATCTAGTAATTCTTCTGTCCCACCTACTTCCTTTTCCTGGCTCATCCAGGTCCCTACTCTCACTGTGGATTACTTTTAGCTATTGATGTCCATCAAATTTAACTTTAAAGAATAAACATGTCTGCTTTTCAGGAAATCATTGGGCATAAGATGGAATACTTTAAATTCTCAGAGAGGTCCTAAATTATTCTCAGAAAAGGCATATGGTGTGAATCTAGTCTGGGTATCCTAAGGACACTAATCAGAGGGGATGATGTTCATTTCTTATGTAAATGCTGATGGAGCTTTCATGAACACAGCAAGAATATCAGCACAATTACTTTATAGGCACATCTTGCATATTAAATGAATGCCTAATTTTAGATGTTATATTTTAAAGTTGCAAAATGATCACTTAAAATTCTTAAAATCTAGTACATTTTTTCCAGTTTTAAAATGTTTTTAGCATGTAGGAGGTATGATGGGTCAGTACTGTTTTGGATTTTCTAATAGATATGAAAAGAAAATGATCATAAACATTTTCTCTCATGATATGATTCAGAATTATTCAAGTTCTAAAGTATGACTCAATTATAGAGAATTTTTTTTTTGGTTATTTGAAATGAAAATAAGAAAAGTATTTTCATAAAACATGCTAATTTTTAAAGAATGAGCTCCAAATATACTTTTCTTTGTTATGAGACACTAAGGAAACAAGAACAAAGCAAAGGCCTTTCTGAGGACATGATGAGGATTGATCAGTGGGAGCAGTTTGGAAAAGAGTAAACGTCTTGTACTAATACTAACTTCAGAATTGACCTAGGCTGTCACAGCCTAGAAATTTGATAATTGGTGCTTAATTAAAATTTTTTACTGGCTCAGTTGCTAAATAATTTGAAAAATCAGTAGGTTTTATTTCATCATGATAACGTAGTCTACAGATGGTATTAATTCAGCCTACAATGATTACAATTGAGCTGATATATTTTTGACTAGTAAGTGAGCACGTAGATGACAAGCAAAGAATTCTGTATCCCTTTGGACTTCATTTTTTAAAACTAGTAATAACTTTTGTTAGATACTCTTCATCCCATCCAGGAGGGACTGGGCTATAAACTTTAAAAACAGTTTTATTGAAGATAATCTGTGGGCAGGAGTAAATTAAGAAAAAACCACAGTGAGCAACATCTGGCATAATGCAGGTTAGCCAGTCCTGTCTCATGGCTACTTATAGAACTGCACATTCCAGCACCCACATCTTTGTCAGAGGCCTTCCATGAGTTTCCTTCTACAGTGAAAGCTCCACCCTCATAAGCCTGTATACTGAAGTTCAGCTCCTTCCTGGGTGGACAGTGGAAATACCATTTGGAGAAGACAGAAGCTGGCCTATTGTCTTCAAAGCTATGTGTACTTTGCATTAGAACTTGGTTAGTCCTTCATTTATACGTGTAGATTATTTGGCCCTAAATAATGTTTTCAGGAATTCTAACATCATCCCTATTTCTTTTATTGTGAAGTTTCTTTTACTATATGGTGATATTTGTTATGGATTTTCTATTCTGTTTCATTGATTTATGTACATATCTCTCTATTAATACTGCCCAACTTTGATTATTCAGATACATATTGTTAAGGTCAGGTAGACTGCTTAATGTAATTTTATTTTTATTTTTCAAAAAAATGTTTATATATCCTGGTTTGTTTGTTTTTTTACTTACACACAAAATTTATTTAATATTTCCTAGTTCTATCAGAATTCTGGCCTGGATTCTGGAGGCATGGCAATAAATGTATGCATCAGCCTAAGGATATTTAACAACTTAACTAGGTTGGGTTTTCCAAGCCACAAATGATGTTTTGCTATTTACTAGATCTTTAATTTATTCATTGGAACTTTATAGTTTTCTTTATATAAGGTTTATCTGTTTTGCTAGATTCACATAAAGGCTCTTTTTTAAATTGATGTTTTAATTCTGACATTTATATATACATTGCTAGCATATAGAAACAAAATACCTCCATGTGTAGACATAGAAAAATAAACATAGTGTATTAGTCAGGGCTCTCTAAAGGACCAGGACTAATAGAATGAATATGTATGTGTGTGTGTGTGTGTGTGTGTGTGTGTGTGTGTGTGTGTGTGTGTGTATAATGGGGATTTATTAGGTTGGCTTACAGGATGTGGTCCAGGTAGCCCAACAATTGCTATCTCATAACAGAAAGACTGAGAAATCAGTAGTTGTTCACTTCATGATGTCAGATGTCTCAGTAGCCCGTATCAGGCACCAGAATTCTGGAGGATTCCTGGAGAGTTGTTGATCTTCACTTTATGTTGGAGTCCTGAAGAAGTTGGTCCTAACACTGATGAAGGAATGCTGTAGCAACAGGAAAAACTTGCCAGTGAAAATGAGGACCAGCAGGCACAATGCAAACCTTTCTTCTTCCATGTCCTTTTATCTTGGCTGTGACCAGAAGGTGCCATACAGATTTGGTCAAGAAAGTTTTTTACAGAAGTGTCCAGCAACTTGGGTTTTAATTGATCACAGACATAGTCAAGCTGACAACAAAGATAAACATCACACAAAGATAGACAGATGTAAAAGGGTTATAGATATAGATCCAGTGACTGCTAAATGTGCTATTTCTAATAATTTTCTTTTAGATTCCTTAGGATTTCTATGTCAACAACATAATATAGACCTTTATGCAGGCAAAACAATGGGAGGACAGTCTTCTCTTTTCTAATCCATGGCTTTCGTTCCCCTTTGCTGCTTCACTGTATGGGCTGAACCCTTCGGTACTATTTTGAGTGTGAGTGGGGGCAGCAGATGTCCTTGCCTTGTTCCTAGAAAACAGCATTCCTTCATCATTAACTACAGGAAGACATATTTATCAAGTCAAAGGTGCTGCCCTCTTTTCTTAGTTTTTGGGAGATTTTTGAGAAATGAGTGTTGAATTGGTTAAGTGCTTTCAAATGATATATGCCCATGTGAACTTTTTTCTTCTTTCCTTAAAGATATGGAGAATCCTTTACTTTTAAGATATTTGCTAATATTGAACTCCTGGGATAAATCCTGTTTTTACCATGGCACATATTTTATTTTTTATATATTGTCAAATTATTTTATTTATTTATTTATTTTTGGTGTTTTGAGACAGGGTTTCTCTGTGTAGCTTTGTGCCTTTTCCTGGATCTCACTCTGTAGACCAGGCTGGCCTTGAACTAACAGAGATCCCCCTGGCTCTGCCTCCTGAGTGCTGGGATTAAAGGTGTGTGCCACCACCACCTGGCTATTGTCAAATTCTATTTGTTAATGTTTTCTTAATGACTTGGCCATGTGTTTTCATGAATAATATTGGTCCATTCTTTCCTTTCTCTGTATCACATCTGTTTGGTCTTAATAACAGGTGAAAGCAGGCTTTATCAAAATGAATTCAAAACATCTCCTTAGATTTTCTGGAATAGAATATGTAAAATTGACATTGATGCTTGTACATGCATTTGGAAAAATTCTCTAGTGAACTCTTCTTAACCTGAACATTGCTCTTTTGGAGGCTTTTACATTATTAATTCCATTTCTTTACTAGGTATTAAGGTAGTATGCTATAGAAGTTACCAATTTTATTCCAGATTAACTGTGGGAGTTGTAACTTGCCAGGAGTTAGACTATTTCATCTAGGTTGCAAGATTTGGGATGTAGAATTATTTACAATATTCCCATATAACCATTTTAATTTTAGTCATAGCATCCTTATCTCATTTCTGGTGCCCATCAGTTTTGTTATCTCTGGCTTCTCATTTTTTTTTTTTTATGTCTTACTAGAGATTTACCAATTTCACTGATTTTGTTTCTTTCTTTCTTTGTTTTTTTCCAAGACAGGGTTTCTCTGTTTGGTGCCTGTCCTGGATCTCACTCTGTAGGCCAGGCTGGCCTTGAACTCACAGAGATCTGCTTGGCTCTGCCTCCTGAGTGCTGGGATTAAAGGCGTGTACCACCACATGGCTTCACTGATGTTTTGAATCACCTTTTCATTTCACTGATTTTTCTCTATTTTATTTTTTAAAATTCATTGATTTCTGCTACTTAGTCATATTTCTTTTCTTCTACTTACCCAATATTTATTTTCTTTTCTTCTGTTAGGTTTTATCATAGAACCTTGGCTTAGATTATTGATTTCCAGATTTTCCCATTATGATGTAGATATTTAGTAGCATAAATGTCTCTATTGATATTACTTCACTATTGATCCACACATTTTTATATGCTTTACTTTCATTTTATTCATTCTACATAATTTTCCAACCATTTAAGAATTTCTTTGTTCCATGAGTCATTTAGGACTGTAATTTTTAATCTTTCTGTTGTTGATTTCTAGTTTTTTTCTGTATGGTTAGTGAATGCACTCTGCATAATTTCAATTATTTTAAATTTATTGAAGTTTGTTTTATGTCTAGGATTATTCTATCCTAATACTTGTTTCACTGAGTTATGAGAAGATGAGAATCCCTTATTGGGAAGACTCTACTATATATATGTTCCAAGGTTAGTTTTACTCAACAAACAAGACAGATAGGGATGTCAAAGTCTTGGATTCTGTGTTCTGGAAAGGCGGCAGGAGGAAAGAAAACAAAGGCATGAGAACCAAGACAAAACAGCCAAGTAGTGACTTGTGTTATGAGAACACGGTGCTTGCTTCAGAGACGGAAGAAGATGGCTTCAGGTTGGTTCTAGGCAATGTTGTCAAACTGGGAAGTTCTGGAAACCACATCCACAATCAAGAAAATGTCATTTCCTTCTGTTCTTCTAGTTTGCTTTGTTGTCCCTTGACTTCTGTCTAGCTGGATGTATAAAGCTACAATGGAGTTCCATGTTCTCAGTGAAGTCTTCTGGAGCACTACTGCCAGGAAAAGGAAGGTACACCTACTAAGACAGTCACTGTAAGTCCTGAACTGGAGAATAATCTGATTGGACTGATGCAAAGGGATCAGAACGGCAAGGAAGTTAAGCTGTTGAACAGACATGATCTCATGAATGTTCACAGAAAGTACCATTAAAGTTAAATCTCCACTCACAGTGAATATTATTCAGCAGGCATTTTTGATGTTTGATATCATTTATGCCTTTAAAAATATTGAGCAATCATTATACTCTTCCATATGTTCATTATAGTCATGCATATTTATCATGAACTTAAGTGGGAAAATAAAAATATTAATATACCTAATTTAAAAATAAACCTACTGCATGCTAACATAAATAATGTTTTAATTAAAAAAAAAACACTTATTCTTGTACCTCCTTACAAATTAGCCAGTGATGCTTTCAACACTAGATGTGTACTTGGATTTAAGAACTGTGGTTAACAAGAAATAAGTTTTGAACGTCACTAAGTGTATAGTGTTATTGGTAGCCAAAACAATGGACAATAATAATCAACTTCTCTGGTATTTACATTGTTAAACACATTTCAATAATGTACTTTTGTAGATACAGTAGGAGAGTAGATAGGATTGATTTTCCTAGATCTTCCACTCAGGATTATCTTCGGAATTGTGTACATCTAAACATACCAGGAAGTATTTTACTAGTCAAGTGCTGATCTGTCAGTTGTGTTTGTATATATGTGTGTACAAATTACATTTAAAAATCTGAAGTATTTGACCAATTAAAATTTAAACATTATATTTATTTATTTTTTCTAGTAGACTGTATGTAAAAAAATCTGAAAACTTCATCTTTGAACATCTAAGGAAGAAAATTTAAAGATACTTGGCTTATCCTATGCATTGATTATATTAAATTTTGAGTTGAGTATATTGGTATAGAACTAGACAAGAATTTGTTGTCTTAATCTGTCTTTGAAAATGACTATTAAACAGTAATATGATTTTTAAATATGATGGGGAAAGTAGCTTTATCTGTGCATTAATAAGCATTCTCTGTATAAAGTCTGTGTTTTCTCCTTCAGAAAAGTAATTTTGTCCTATTTATGTGCTGCTTACTAGAGAGTAAAATTTATTAAACGATTGTGCTTGGTCATGTTGAGAAAATCTAGAGTTGACAACTGAAGGCTTACACTTTTCAAAGATACCTTTTTTGCAGTACTTAAATTTGACCCAGAATATTTGTAAAATGACATCTGAAATAATGTTAAAAAAAATTCTCATTTCCAAACAGTTTGTGTAACAGAGGCATACATTTAAATTCCGGCTTGTGAGAAGATGGCCAGGTTTCCCATTCATGCTCTTCCACTTCTCTGTCATATGCAGTTTACTTAAGCAATAGGAAGAAAAGTTAGCTTTATATTTGAAAAAATAACAGTTGGTAGTTTCTTATAGGCTATTTGCTATGTGGATTTTAAAGCTATATCACTGAATATTTCCCATTCTGTATCATTAATGTTTTTTGTTCTATATTATACTTCGAATCAACCTCTTACCCATGCATGATTTTGTATCACTTATTTAGTAATTTTATATATTTTGACAATTTCATCATATATTTATAAATATATATTATTATAAAATATAAATATACATATATATTTCACCTTATCTCTATTCCCCTCTTTTAACCCTCTCTCACTTTCTCCAGGACCATTCTTTTTCCTAATACTTCTTTTCTCCTACATTTATATAATAAGAAAAAAACCCTACTGAGTTTAATTAGGGTTGCGTACGTGTGCTTTGGTACAGGGTTATTTACTGGAACTTTTGCAGCTTACCAGTGGTTTCACTACTGAAGAATAATGAGTTCCTCTCCTCCAGAAGTCATTAAACTGATAACAGCTCCTCAGCCAAGGGTGGGGCTCTGCATAACCCTCCATCCATACTAGAATGTTGACAGACTAGATCTTGTGCATATTCCTACAGCTTGCCATGAGATCACTGGCTATGTTAATTCCAGAAGACAGCTTTTCAAAGCACTTCTCCCCATCATCTGGCTCTTACTGTTCAGCCCCTCTTCTATGATGCATCCTGGGCTTTGGCAGGAAATGACATAGATGTATCATTAAGAGCTAAGCATTCAACAGCCATTTATTCATAGCACTTTGACCAGCTCTGAGTCTCTCTCTACATGAATAACTTTCCACTGAAAAAAGGAAGCTCTCTGACCATACTGAGAACAACATAAATATATAGTTAAAAAAAATACTTAGAAAGCACTTTGACTTGTCTGCTTACAACAGTAGTAGCATAGTCTCCCCCACCCCCCACCCCCTGGCACCGGCCTTCCACTATTTTATAGTACCAAGCATGAATTTTCTTCTGTGGGGCTGGCTTCAAATCCAGTTAGAAAGTAGTTGATGACCCCATAACAGTCGGGGCTACATGCATCAGTGGGCATGTCTTGTCAAGATCAGTATTTTAACATTCAAAGCCCACTGCTGGTTAAGATCCTTGATAAACTTTCTTCCCAGTGTCTGGCAGAGCATCTTAGGGTGCTATGAAAGCTAGCTAGCAGGGAAGAAATTTTTGCTCAGTTCCATCTTGATTCTCTATGTTCTGCAACCAAAGTATGTGGCATCTTCAGCAATAAGGGCTTACTGTCTAGTGCTGGTGTGTAACCAAAAGCAGTGACAATGGTCTATTATTTGGTGGCTTTGGGGGCCTCACAGTGAGTTAGCCCACATTTGGCACAAGGAACTTCATTTAATAATTCATGGCTTCTGGGAGCAGAATTAGCTGTACGTGCAAAGTACTTCAGTCAAAATCCTTTTTTTGTAAACTTACATTTTAAAGTTATTTCACAGGTAGTAGTAGGTTTCCATGAAGCTTTCCCTGCTCCCTTGGCTTTGATTGGTCATCTCTCATGTGGCCACATCTCTTTCCCTTTCTCCACTTAACTTTACACTCTAGTTTCCCTCTTCTACTTTTCATGTGTTCTACCTTCTCTTATATGTTTACAAAAACTCACATATGCTTAAAAGTTGAGAATCTGTCAAGTTCCTGATAATGTAAGTATTTTCAAAATTCTAATTTATATTTGGAAGTTTGAGCTCTGTCATTGACATTATTTCTTCCACTGTTGTTTTTACAGTTATGAGTTCATCTTATTTACTTGTTTATTTATTTATATTGTTACTCATGTGTGCTAATTTTATGTCAATGTGACACAAGCTGGAGTTATCTGAAAGGAGAGAACCTCAATTGAGAAATGCCTCCATAAGATCTGGCTGTACAGTATTTTCTTAATTAGTGATTGATGGGTATGGGCCTAGCCCAGTGTGGGTAGAGCCATCCCTGGGCCAGTAGTCCTGGGTTCTAAAAGAAAGCCGGCTGAGTAAGCCATGAGGAGCAAGCCAATAAGAAACACCCCTCCATGACCTCTGTATCAGCTCTGGGTTCCTGCCCTGCTTGAGTTCCTGCTTTCACTGCTTTTGGTGATAAAGTGTTAAATGGAATCGTCAGTGAAATAAACCCTTTCCTTCTTAAATTGCTTTGGTCCTGGTGTTTTATCACAGAAATTGTAACCCTAACTTAGAAAGTGTGTGTGTGTGTGTGTGTGTGTGTGTGTGTGTGTGTGTGTGTGTGTACTCTATCACTCTCTGTTAGTCCCTTGAGATTGAATGTCTCACTGAACAGGAAGTTTGCTTATCCCCACCTCCCTGTACAAGGCTGACAATCAGCAAGCCCTAGAGATTCTCCTGTTTTCATCCCTTCCCCAGTAATGAACATGTAGGCACCCACACCCAGGTTTTTAAGTGGGTTTTGTGGGCCCAACTAAGTCCTATACTTTTAAGCAAGGCTTCAGCTTGAGACATTTACTTCATTTATTTTTCCCAATAACCATAATTTTCTTGCCAGTTTTACTTTGAAAAAAATCAGTGGAGCTCCATGACAAACATATTAAAAAGATATGGCCTTAACTATTGACAATCAATAAATTGGTATATAGATTATTAAAGATATTAAAAGAATATGACACTTGGGAACTTTTTTTTTCTTCATTGGTAGGTACAGTGTTGAACAGTCTTATCAAACTATATTTTGTTATGTTTATAAAAATAGTTTATTCTGGACCATTCTTATAAGAACTGTTTGAGACCTGTTACTAGAAGACAAGGAGTGTGGAAGATCTATAATTCCATGCACAGAATACAGGAGAACCTAAGATCCTTCATGTTGCATGAGGATGGCAGAGCCCAAGTAACACATGCTTTATGTTGACTTAGATACAAAATATGAAGACAAGCAAAATTTACAGATTGTGTCAGTAATTAGCAAAGATTTACACTTAGGGGTACAAAGTAGAAAGGTACATGATAGAAGGCTTTGGAATGTTATGCTCTATTTTTAGTTATATAACTTACATGGATATGTGGAGCCTCAGCTCTGTGCTTAAGGGTATGTATTTAGTGTATATGCTGCATTTCTATTACAGTCTCAGATGATAAGAGATGAGGTCATTTTTCCCCATTAAATTTTTTTATTATTTATGCAGGTATGTGTATATGCATGTATACAATACAGAGAATAACTTTCTGTCCATCATGGAAGTGAGTTCTGGTATCAAACTCAAGTTCTTCAGGTTTACTCAGCAAACAGTTTTTTAACCCAGAATTAAATTTTTTATTAAAAAATTTCATATAATATATTTTGATCATGTTTACCTTTTCCCAGTTATGCTCAGATCCTCCCCCACCTTCCTACACATTCAACTGTATGTTCTTTCTCTTTCAAAAACAAAACAGAAAAACAAAAACTCCCTACAAAATATCAAAACAAGCAAAAGACCAATAAGACAAAAAAAGAAACAGTAAGCACACACACACAAAACAACACACAAACACACACACACAATACGCATATAAACCACACATACATGCAAAATAAAACAAAACTAAAAAGCCGAAGACAAAACCATGAAGAAGTGGTGTGTGTGTGTGTGTGTGTGTGTGTGTGTGTGTGTGTGTGTGTCTGTGTGTGTTGACCAACTACTCCTGGGCGTAAGACCTGCGCTGAAGTATGGTTGGTAAACCCAGTGATAGTCCATTGGACAAAATTTATTTTCCCTTTCCAGTGGGTATCAATTGGAAATAGTTCCTTGGTTAGTTTTCAGCAAATATTTTTATCTGCTGGGCAATATACTTAACAAGCTTATGAACATTGATTTGCTTTCCCTACTAAACTTTTAAATTGCTATACATGTGGCTGAATGTAAATAATCTCTAAGGTTTCTGATTTTTTAATGCAGTTTTGTGTTTGTGATGCATTGTGCTATTGTCTCTGGAAGAACATATGATGACAACGAGACCATATTCTATGCCTGTGGTCCAGCAATTGAGGCTGCATGACATGGAAATGCCATAGTTCATACTATGGCACAATGCAACTTAAAATCCTCTACTGGGGAGATAGAATTACTAGCAAAAACATTCTAGCTATTTTATCTTTGCTAAGATAAGTTCCTTTCCCAGAATCCCCTCCCACTTTTTCTACACAATTCAGTCCTCTCCGTCTTCCACACCTTGGCTCACGTCCTGCCTCAGGAGTAACACCTACTCCAATCTCTGCAGCCCATGGTTAGCTCCCCTCTTGTCAATCCAGCATTCCTACTTTATGTGTTTTTTCATTCTTTAACTTCATCTTTTTAACACCTAGATTGTCCCAGTTTCAAGATGCAAGATAAATGACTTAAACCCATTGTGAGGAAACATGTGCTGTGAGAAAGGCATTGTGCTTTGGGACAATACACTGACAAGGTCCTCCAATGTGTGACATCATATGGAGCTTAAAGTCAGACACAGGTAGACAGCTCTCAGCAGGAGTCTTTGCTCTTTGACATAAAGGGGGAGTGGTACTGACAGGTTATGTAAGGACTGTGGTTCTCAATGTCAAATAGAAAGTGACTAAAGTAGGATTGCTGCTTTGTGACAAGAAATGAAACAACTTAAAACCTGCTTTAAGGGCCATTAAACCATGGGCATCCCCAGTAATAAATTGTTCTAAGAAAGTTTGAGAGAGAACGGTCACCAGAGGGAAGATGTGCCTTCTTTCCTTTGGAGAGAGGAAAGTGAGCTAGGCAGAGGGATACACTATTTGTTGTGTGTCTATGTCAGGCATTCCATAGGCATGCTACATATTTCTCACTGAATCCTCAGAATGAATCTATAATTTAATTATCTACCAGTTTTATTGGTGATTAAATAAAACCTAGCAGAGTTATTAAAAATATATCTAATGTTGTATGGATAGTAAGTGGCATTGCCTAAGTTATGTCAAAGTTGTTAACATACTAATATCTCCAAAATTCCTTGTGCCTTGCACTACCCATTGAAAGGCCTGTTCTTTCCCAAACAAGAGGAATGTCATGGCCTATGCAAGTATGCAAGAGTTCAAGGGCACTTTCTTTAGAGTCAGGGCATCTCCCCCTGATGCTAATGTGTGCTATGCATCCATCCCTCTTCTTCTTCTTCTTCTTCTTCTTCTTCTTCTTCTTCTTCTTCTTCTTCTTCTTCTTCTTCTTCTTTTTCTTCTTCTTCATCATCATCATCATCTTCTTTGTTGCTGTTAGAGCCAGTATCCCATGGCAAAGGCTAAAATGCAAAATACTGCTTGTTTCTGTCCTTTATTGCTATGACCTGGTCCTTTGAGTCAGTCTTGGCTAATGAGACATCAGATAAAAGTTTCACAGGCTTTCAAGGAAAGTTTGTCTCCTTAGTACCAAATAAGTAAGAGGAATGGTTATGCTTGAACAGTTCTTGGCCTTAACTTTTTTTAAGAGTAGATTATTTGTACACACTGGTGGGTTTCCCCATGAGCTTTTCTTTGATATAAAACATGTATGCCCCGTTATTTTCTTGTGCCCTTCTCTCCTGCCCGTCTTCCCAGAGTGTATCTCCTCCTACCTCTGTGCTATATGTTATTTTCATACATGAGCACCCATCCTATTTTGATTGATTGATTGATTGAGACAGAGTCTTGCTGTAGCACTGGCCCTTTCCTGTTTTCGACATTGGGTTCTGTAGGTTTGCTGTTTGGAGCTACAGCAGCTATGTAGCACCCATAAAATGTTGACACATTTTGCCATTTTTAAGATGGTAAAAAGTCACTCTTGGGTACCATCCCTGGGCTGGGCCCTCTTACAGACTCAATTTATTTAATTTAACTGTCATATCATGACACATAAGTGTTAACTTGACCATAAGGAGGAGTATAATATTGTTATAAAAGTGGTTTTTGAAAAAGGAAACTTTAAAATTAGGACAAATTATCAATCTTTCATTTTATGGAAAAAATGACTGAAATCTGCATCAATTAAAGATCTTTGTCAAAATTATAGAATTAACACCAGAGTCTGGCAGAGAAGGTAGACCTTTTTGACTCTTTCAAACATGAGCTTTTAAAACTATGTCTTGGAAACCAACATCAGATGAGGCAGAGCTATGAAGTAGCTGAGGGCAGTAAGTGGCCATCTGAAATGATTCAAGTTGTTTGTTGCATTCCGTTCCTAAATAATTCTGAGCTGAGCTATTTATTATGATTACCTAACATTCTATTTTGCATGGGTTAGGTTTAATAAGTTATTTGAAATAAAAGTATCAGGATTTCAAAATTCATTTTCTCAAGTTCTCCTTCTTAGTATCTTTCAGAGAAAGAATTGTATAAATGACTACTTCTTAGTGTCTCATTGAAGGAAGTCACAGTACATTTAAACCTTAACACATGTTTTTGAAGATAAACTTAGCAGTACCATGTCATTCTGGGTGATTTTAAGTGTCAGTTTGTTCTTCCTTGCCTATTGTGGGCTGATTGGCATCCTCTAAAAAGATTGCCCATGTATGGACCACTGGTACCTATAAATGTGAGCTTATTGGATATAGAGTCTTTGCAAGTGTGAGAGATACATTAGAGTAGACCCCAATCCAGTCACTGATGTTGTTCAAGAGAGGTAGTTTTGCACACAGAAACATGGTACTAGAGGGATACAGAGACAAAGCCATGGAAAGAGAGATGTAGAGGTTGGACTGACTTTAAGTTGACGGCTACCAGGGGCCACAGAAGGTGAGGAAAAGTCATAGATATGTTCTTCATTAGCATCCTTGTAGGGAGCATGGGCTTGCTGAAGCTTTGATCTTAGACTTCAGTCTTACAGGTTTTCCAACCACAACAGCATAAACTTCTGTTGTTTAAATTACCCAGTTTGTGGTGCTTTGCTAAGGCAGCCCTGGGAATTTAGCAGAGGCCCCAGAAATCCCACATGATACTATTTATTTTCCCCTTGCCCTTCAATTTATCTCTTGAGATGGAGTGAGTTTCCTAGACTCACATATTACTGTTTAATAAATGTAATAGACCAGAACATAAGTGTCATCATGATTTTTTTTAAATATTAAAACTTTTTTCCACCTTTTCTGTCTCTATGCAATTAACAAGCAGGTTAATAACACAATAGTGTCTGATATTGGTGTCAATTACATGAAAAATAGCAAGCTAAGCAATGTATCAAGACAGAAAAAATATAGGGTAATGGTCAAAGAAAGGCAAAGAAAGCAAACTAAATCTTCTGGACCATACAATGTATGTTACCTAGTTAGGAAAATGAACTCAGGGTCTTGACTACTACTCGGTTGGTGTAAAAGTAATTGCAGTTTTTGCATTGTTGAAATTTACTATTTGATATTGAAATGCATTCTTAATAATGTTACGCATTATTTTAATGTACATTTAAAACTATTATTATTATTATTATTGCTAATGATATTACTCTTCATTTTCTGCAATAGAAATACTATTAGACAAACAGGAAGTTTGAGCAGTTTTTGTGTTCAAGTTCAAAATGGGTCATAAAGCTGCCGAAACAACTCATGATAGCAACAACATGTGTGTCCCAGGAAGTGCTAACAAGTACATAGTGCAGGGATATTTTAGAAAGGTTTGCAGAGATGAAAGCCTTGAAGCTGAGGAGTGAAGTGTCTGGGCATTAGAAGTTGACAAGGACCAGTGAGAGCAATCACACAAACTGAACTTCTTATAACTGCACAGGAAGTCACCAAAGAGCTCATTATGGACCACTGAGTGCTCATCCAGCATTTAAAATAATTTTGAAAAGTGAAAAAACCTGATGAATGGATGCCACATGAGCTGACTAAAAATACAAAAAAGGGGAAAAAAGAGAAGAAAAATATTCTCATTTTGAGATATATTTTCTTTTATTAATATGTAACAATAGATCATTTCTCCATTGGGTTGTGATGTGCAACAAAAATGGATTGGATATGACAACCCATAACAGCCCCAAATGGCACTGAACAGTGGCACTGAAACACCTTTGAAAGCCAAACTTGTACCAGAAAAGGTGATAGTCACTGTTTGGTGTTCCGCTGCCAGCTGGATCCACAAACTTTCTGAAACCTGGTGACATCATATATCTAAGAAGTGTGCATAGCAGACTGATGAGATGCACTCAAAACTACAGTCTCTGTAGTCAGCATTGGTCAACAGAAAGGACCCTATTCTCCATGACCCCACCAGACTACACATTACACAAACAACTTTTCAAATTGGAACAAATTGGGCTACGAAGTTTTGCCTTATCTACACACTCACTAGACCTTACCATCTGACTACCAGCTTCTTCAGGAATCTCATCATTTTGCAAGTAGTAACATGCTTCTACAAGCAGGAGGATTCATAAATGCCTCCCAAGAGTTCACTGACTCCCTAAGCATAGACTTTTATGTACTAGAAATCAATAAAATTATTTCCTGTTGGCAAATGTGTTGATTGTAATGGTTTCTATTTTGCTTTATAACAAACAATATTTTGACCCTAGCTATAAGGACTGAAAATTTGTAGTTGAGCCTGAAATTCCTTTACCCCAACCTAACAGAAGTTTTAAATCTATCAGAACTATCCTGGGTCCAAGCTCAACTCAGACTGACTCTTTGGATTCACAACTGAAAAGTAAGGTGAAGATTAATTTAGGAATTCAAATAATGTTGTTCTAACCCAGTTTCACCCGCTCCAAATCTCTGCTTTTCTCTGTATTGCCTTTCAAAAGCTGAAGAATGACCACCTATAGATATCAAGTTCTAATCCCCCAAATCTGTAAATAACACTAAAGACAAAGGGTCTTCGTTTATGGGACTAAGTTAAGGATTGTAGTGTGTGGGTTCTAAAGCTAATCAATTATAAGTGTCTTACTGGCAGAATTCCTAGTACTGGAAACAAAAAGCAGAGGAAGATTTAATACACACAGAAGAGGAATAGGCAATAGAAATACGGAAACAAAGGTTGTAGTGATGTAGTCACAAGCAAACAGGAAGAGCTACTAGCACTTGAAGATGCAAGGAAGTGATTCTCCCCTACAGCACCTTGATTTCAGCCACTGAATATAATGCTGAATTTCTGATCCCTTAAACCACAAGAGAATAAAGATCTGTTATTTTAATCATCCACATTTGTGGTGAGTTGCTATGGCAGCCAAAGGGTATTTATTTATCCTATGTTGCCTCATGGTAAGATGATTAACAGCAGCTCCACACAGTTGAAGTCGATGGAAAAAAGAACATTTGCACTGAACTTATAGGCTCATTCTGAATCAACCAACTTGGTTCATGAGCCCTTTGCTGAATCAGTGGCTGTGTCTAGGGAATTGGGTGAGGTCATTGGGCAAACATGGTTCACACCCTGACTCAAGGTGTAGCACTGATTCCAGGTGTAACACTGAGAGTCGTCCAGCTCTGGTTTCCTAAAAGGAATCTGTCACCTGATCAGAACCCAACAGTTAGCCACCTGAGGTTCCTTCAGTGGTCCTTCTTGTTATGATGCCACTCTTTTCTTGGCTCTTAGCAAATTTGCTTTGTAGATCAGTTCATCAAGTGTTCATACCACTGTTGGCTTTGTGTTTGCCATTACTTTTCTAAACAATACATTCCTGGAGTTTATAGATATGTTTTATTTCTAGTTGTACATATTTTCTTGTGGTATTGCTAAATTTAATATTAGATGAATAAATAACACTAATTTACACAGTTGTAATGTAGTACCTCACAGCCATGACAAAATTAACAAGCATAAACATTCAGGTTTATTCAATGAAATGTGACCTCAGTATTGTAACATCTTTGTCTGTTACAAATTACTACATATTTTTTCTTTTTTATCTTCTCTAACCAATTATCTTTTCAATTACTCACTATACACCAAATTTTCATTGATTTTTGAACAATGGTCATATAGCTTCCCAATCCCTGTTTTTGTTTGTGACCACTGAAGTGTATGTTGGAGATGCCCCAGGAAACAAGACTTTCATTTTCAACATTCAGATGTGGTGAGCTGTCTTCAAAGACAAAGGAGGCAATTAGCGATGATCATCTTCCACTTAGGTGTGTGAGCTTGACATTTACTTAAATTGTTGGCTGAGGGAAATGCAGTTTTAAATGTGTTGCCTCAGGACTGAAAAAAATAAGACTTTTTAAAAAACTTTATCAGATATTTTTATCATCAATATCAGATGAGTCATATATGACTAAAACCAATGGAAAATCAATGCTAACCTAGTGGAAAAACAGGCAAAAATTAAGCTAAAAATATGGATCATATCCTCCTTTGTGAAAATGGAATATAAAAGTGGATTTTTATACAAATTGAAATAATGAATGCAAGAAATAGCCTCTAAATATTTATTTAAAAGAAAATAAGAAAATTCTTCATACTTGTTTATCTTCAGTTGCTTTCACTCTTTAATTCTAACATGTTTTTTAAAGGCTGATAATAGTCTATTGGCTTGTTTATCCACTAGTTTGTCTTCTGTTGCTGTGATAAACACTGTAGCCCAAAGCAAGCTGGTTGGGGGTAGTAAGCTTGTTTGATCATTCAGTCCTCAAGGGAAGCTGAAGTGGGAACTCCAAGAAGGAGCTTAGGCAGAAACCACACAGAAATGCTGCTTACTGGCTTCTTCCAGGCTCACATTTAGCTACCTTTCTTACATAACCCTGCCCAAGGATGGCACTGCTTCCAATAAACTGGGCCAACCTACACCTATCAGTAATCAAGAAAATATTCCACATATATGCCCGCATGCCAATCTGAGAGAGGCAATTCTTCAGTCATTGTTACCTCTTCCCACATGTGTCAAGTGACAACAAAAGCTATTTATATCCATGATTACCTTTTTTGCAATAGGTAAGAGAAAATCAAATTTAAAAAATAGCACTTATCATGGCAGTAATGAGGGATAATTGTGGTGTGGTTACCTAATATTTGATACTATCAAATTGCTGTAATATTTTATGAAGATAATTTTATATAAACACACAAAAATAATTTGTCAAGTATTCCTGTTAAAGTTTAGAGTTCTAAATACTTAGTAAGTAAAACACCATCTGATTCCTAGCTGCACCAAAATCTGATTTGAAGATGCTGATCTCATGAGACATTGCAGAGAAACTAGACAGCGCTTTCCTTCAGGCAGACACTGTCCTAACTGCCCAAGGACAATGGGGATCTCAGGGAAAGAGGGGAAATGAAATAGAAGTCATGGAGGCAACTCATTTATGATTCTGCCAGACTCTATGCTTAAAATTGTATCATATACATAAGAGGAAATTAAAATTATGCACAAACATAAATATATATATGCATTGGACTATCTGTGTGCCCCCTATCAGCTGCAGTGTTTGATTATTATTTATCAACTTAGCTTGCCTTTTGTCTCTCCCTTTCATTCCTTTTGCTTCCCCCCTGGATTATTTGGTAAAAAGCCAGACTTAAGGAATTTTGTAGTGATACACATATATTAACACTTTGGTGTTCAAGGGAGTGTGTAATATTTAGGGGCACCAGGATGTTACTGAGTTAAGATTATATGTAGCTTGTAGTTTTAAATGTACAAGGAACATATTAGAAAATAAATGGTTGAAGTGTAGTTTAAAAATAAAATGTAGTGGAAGCTCATTCCCATTATAAAAGCAGAAATGTGTTTAGTTTACATTAAAACTATGAAATTAAAATAGAGGCATACTGAAAAAAATTTAAAGTTTATGTTGGTAAGTGAAGTACACCAATCTTTATAGGTATATATGATTACTTTTTTTTTTTAACAGATGGTTATTTTTTTTAGATGACTTTCTTGAAAGTCTGCTATGATTTTCAGGTATTTATGGATGGAGAAGAAGAAAATTGTTCTTAAAGCATAATTGATTAAAGTATTCTGTGGGAACGAGTCAGCTAAACCGGAAAGTACATACTTGGAAAAAGCTGCGCTGTACATAAATGTGGTCAGTGAGGAAAAACAAATTAGCTTCTCTCTCCTTATCCTTCCCATTCTGCTTATTCTTTCTATTTTAATACTATGCATCTCCTCAGTTGCTGAGCTTGTTGTCTTAGAATCCCTCTGAGGATGGAGGAGTCCCGATGTAGACACCTGCTTTTCAGAACCTGCTAGTTGCTTTCTGGAAAGCCTCCATGGTCCTTCGTTTGCAGCTTCTGAAATACAGAAAGGTAGGAGTGGTGTCTGTCCTCTTATTGTCTGGATGTCTTTCTTGTGAGCTTCTGTTTACTGATCCAAAGCCAGAGAAGAGGCCCTGTAATAACTAGCTGTGCTGTAGGAGTACCCTCTTCAAACATCTCCCACCTTCTAGGAAAGCATAAATAAAGGCAGAAATCAAGTTGATTTTTGTTTTTAGAATCCATTTACTGCACATACTAGTTCATATTTTTACTTTTTCTAGCTTTAGCATTCTCTCCTGCGGCTCTACCAAACAGCCATCTTGGCAACTCCTCCCAGGAATCATTTCCTGTTGCGACATTTTTAGAAACCAAAATAACAGCATTTACAATGTAACAGCTAAATATTCCCATGGAGTATCCTGGTAAAACACGGGTCTTTGTGGGGTAGCTTTGACACTGTATTCAGACAGGATGGGCTGGTAGCAGCTCCTGGCTAACCAATAGATTGGTCACTCTCCAATGACATCTGGCATACAATGCTGGTGACATTCTGGCTTTCAAGCGGCTCTCAAGTAGTGTTTTGTTTTAATTTCAGAACACACATTTATTCAGTAAGTGCTTTTAGTAATAGGGACAGCTGTGCAATTTTATGTAAAAAAAATGAAGCAGAGGTACATTGTAACATGGGATTATGAGATTTCACAAATGAAGTGCCAGCTGGACAAATTCAATGCATTTTTGAACCCTTAGGAATTTTTAAAGAAGATAATTTTAATAGAATTATTTGCTTAGCCATTTATGTCTTACTTTTTCTGATTTAAATTTAGTGCATCATAAACTCAGAGAGGTGTGGAAAAGTGTCTAAAGTCTCTACAGACAGTCAATGTCCTTAAAACACCATGGCTAAACCTCAAAAATAGATGCAGCCCCATCAAAGTTAAACTGAATGAGTCAGTGTCTGGACAACTTAGGGAAGAGGAGAAAATGGTCAATTTAGATATTAAAAATTATGGAGGGAGGAACCTTGTTTTGTATTTAGAGGGGAAACGTGCATCACAGGAATTTTGACTCAAAACACAAACTTCTCTAAACAGTGTCAAAGTTAGCTTATCATGTTTTCATTGTTTCTTCTTTTCAAACATTACCTATTAGCCTGCAGCTGTATTTGAAAGATCAATTGGCCCAACTCTTGAATTTTAAAGACTAACACTGAAAGCTGGCCTCTCCCTTGTATCGCCCTTCATTCACAGGTACTGGGTAAGCCAGAGGCTCCCTTTTAAATGACAATGCAACTTCGTTTTGATGGACACATATAGGGAAGTCTGCTAGATCTCCTCACTGTTACAAAAGAAAAGCCAAACTTGATAGAATCGTAATTTATTTATTTAGCTTCTCTGATTTTATATCTTTGAATGGAAATATGAAGAGTAGGAAGGTAGAAAGAGCTTGCTTTATTCATGACTACAACCATCCACAATATCAAATCTAGAGCATCCTGCCTCTGGAGTTCTTTTTATGTGGAACAATTAATGGTCTTTACAGATTAAGTCACATTTAGCTTTCTGTCATATCTCTGCAAATTCCTAAGAATGCAATCTAAGAAATGAGTATGTTTGGGATTATAATAGACACGCAAGGATAATACCAACTCGAGTTCAGGTTTTCTAACATCTTGTTCCATTTCCTTTCTGCATGCTGTCTGGCCCAGTTTTAGCACTGGGTTATTATATATGAACAAATAGGATATTGTCCTGATTAAATCTGTTTTAAAGTGCAATACATTGTATCTGTATTCAAGAATGGTGTCTATGTATTTGCTTTTTGTTAAAAGAACATACATGAATTTTATATTCCATGTTTGAATAGAAAAACTTGACAAAAAAATTGTTATAGTATGGAATGTTTCCATATCAAAATCCTTGATAAATGAGGAAGTGACTATTTTAAGTGATACAATGTTGAGTAAATTTACATTGCTTACAAAGTTGATTATAGCTCATGACTTCAAATCTATCTGGTATATTAACTTAAAAACAAGTAGATAAAATTACATCAAAATAAAAAAAGGGGTGGGAGCTAGAGAGATGTCTTAAGGGTTAAGATACTTCATACTTTTCCAGTGGACCTGAATTCAGTTCTCAGCACATGTCAGACAGTTCAGTCACCTCTAACTCTGGGAAATCCATTGCTCTCTTCTGTCCTTTCTGTGCATCTGCACAAATGAGTATACATTTACATACACATGGATATTCACACATAAATAAAATAAACCAAAAGAATCAAATAATAATATCTCAAAATATATTAAATAATCGACCAAAGAGATTTAGAAATTTAAGCTCTATTCTGGATTTACCAATTCCTTTGGCACAATGAAAGTTTTACCTAATTTGCTGTCTGTGTTTTGAAACAATCATTTTATGACACCATATAATCTAGAGTTGAAAGACATAAATTTAGGCTTTAAGAAAAGATTTATCAAATTGATCATTTGAGAGTGAATGACCTTCCAAAAAATTCTATAGAGAACACAGTTGATGACTTCTGTGTATCATAGAGACAAATAAGTGTGTGAACACAAGTCAAATAACATTTTAGGATCACTTCTAGATTGATATATAAGGGATGCTTATATATTATGATGTTTCTTCAT